>NC_139699.1:22453758-22481258 GCF_964188405.1 Protomyctophum parallelum
AGACATTTGTGACCATATTTGACTGAGAGCCTGCCATCGCGCAAATTCCAGCTTTTCACCAGAGGAGAAAATTATTAATTTTTAAATGAGTTATTAAGCTGCCCTGAGAGGAGCATTGATAAAGTGCCGCCAGAGCAGCAAATTAACATTTATATGTACAGCACCTACTCTATTAACATAGCTCTATGTGTACAGCACCTACTCTATTAACATAGCTCTATGTGTACAGCACCTACTCTATTAACATAGCTCTATATGTAGAGCACCTACTCTATTAACATAGCTCTATATGTAGAGCACCTACTCTATTAACATAGCTCTATGTGTAGAGCACCTACTCTATTAACATAGCTCTATGTGTACAGCACCTACTCTATTAACATAGCTCTATTTGTAGGGTGGCCAGACGTCCGGTTTCACACCGGACAGTCCGGTTTTAGACCCACCTGTCCTCCTCCCACCTCAACCTCTGGCCGGACACATAATGGAGCATAATGGAGCAAGGAACTCGACATCATAAAGAAAGGGAGGCTGTGTGAACATATAGGCTACTGGCATCATTCTATGTCCCACACCGATGACCATAAAACTGTATAAAAAAACCCACAAGAAAGAGATTAAACATAAAACATATCTAAACATGAAATAAAATAAATTGATTATAAAATGAATGGCCTTTGTGGTACCATATAATTTAAAAAGGTTAATTTAATTAGCAAATATATGTTCTCTGTGGACATAATGCTGGAGATGATGGTGGTGAAAATCAGGTGCAATAGTAGTAGTAATAATATTAATATATGGGGGGGGGGGGGGGATCTGGGAGGGGGGGGGGGGTCGGGTGAGCGAGCCCCGCAAAAGTGTCCTCCTTTCTGAGGTCTTGCAGGTGGCCACCCTATTTATATGTAGAGCACCTACTCTATTAACATAGTTCTATATGTAGAGCACCTACTCTATTAACATAGTTCTATGTGTACGGCACCTACTCTATTAACATAGTTCTATATGTAGAGCACCTACTCTATTAACATAGTTCTATATGTAGAGCACCTACTCTATTAACATAGTTCTATGTGTAGAGCACCTACTCTATTAACATAGCTCTATATGTAGAGCACCTACTCTATTAACATAGTTCTATGTGTACGGCACCTACTCTATTAACATAGTTCTATATGTAGAGCACCTACTCTATTAACATAGTTCTATATGTAGAGCACCTACTCTATTAACATAGTTCTATATGTAGAGCACCTACTCTATTAACATAGTTCTATATGTAGAGCACCTACTCTATTAACATAGTTCTATGTGTAGAGCACCTACTCTATTAACATAGCTCTATGTGTAGAGCTACTCTATTAACATAGTTCTATGTGTAGAGCACCTACTCTATTAACATAGCTCTATGTGTAGAGCACCTACTCTATTAACATAGCTCTATGTGTAGAACACCTACTCTATTAACATAGCTCTATGTGTACAGCACCTACTCTAACATAGCTATATGTGTACAGCACCTACTCTATTAACATAGCTCTATATGTAGAACACCTACTCTATTAACATAGCTCTATGTGTACAGCACCTACTCTAACATAGCTATATGTGTACAGCACCTACTATATTAACATAGCTCTATATGTAGAGCACCTACTCTATTAACATAGCTCTATGTGTAGAGCACCTACTCTATTAACATAGCTCTATATGTAGAGCACCTACTCTATTAACATAGCTCTATATGTAGAGCACCTACTCTATTAACATAGCTCTATATGTAGAGCACCTACTCTATTAACATAGCTCTATATGTAGAGCACCTACTATATTAACTTAGCTCTATGTGTACAGCACCTACTCTAACATAGCTCTATGTGTACAGCACCTAATCTATTAACATAGCTATATATGTAGAGCACCTACTCTATTAACTTAGCTCTATGTGTACGGCACCTACTCTATTAACATAGCTCTATGTGTAGAGCACCTACTCTATTAACATAGCTCTATATGTAGAACACCTACTCTATTAACATAGCTCTATGTGTACAGCACCTACTCTAACATAGCTCTATGTGTACAGCACCTACTCTATTAACATAGCTCTATATGTAGAGCACCTACTCTATTAACATAGCTCTATGTGTACAGCACCTACTCTATTAACATAGCTCTATATGTAGAGCACCTACTCTATTAACATAGCTCTATGTGTACAGCACCTACTCTATTAACATAGCTCTATGTGTAGAGCACCTACTCTATTAACATAGCTCTATATGTAGAGCACCTACTCTATTAACATAGCTCTATGTGTACAGCACCTACTCTATTAACATAGCTCTATATGTAGAGCACCTACTCAATTAACATAGCTCTATGTAGAGCACCTACTCTATTAACATAGCTCTATGTGTACAGCACCTACTCTATTAACATAGCTCTATATGTAGAACACCTACTCTATTAACATAGCTCTATATGTAGAGCACCTACTCTATTAACATAGCTCTATGTGTACAGCACCTACACTATTAACATAGCTCTATGTGTAGAGCACCTACTCTATTAACATAGCTCTATATGTAGAACACCTACTCTATTAACATAGCTCTATATGTAGAGCACCTATACTCTATTAACATAGCTCTATATGTACAGCACCTACTCTATTAACATAGCTCTATATGGAGAGCACCTACTCTATTAACATAGCTCTATGTGTAGAGCACCTACTCTATTAACATAGTTATATATGTAGAGCACCTACTCTATTAGCATAGTTCTATATGTAGAGCACCTACTCTATTAACATAGCTCTATGTGTAGAGCACCTACTCTATTAACATAGCTCTATATGTACAGCACCTACTCTATTAACATAGCTCTATGTGTAGAGCACCTACTCTATTAACATAGCTCTATATGTAGAGCACCTACTCTATTAACATAGCTCTATATGTAGAGCACATACTATATTAACATAGCTCTATGTAGAGCACCTACTCTATTAACATAGTTCTATATGTACAGCACCTACACTATTAACATAGCTCTATATGTAGAGCACCTACTCTATTAACATAGCTCTATATGTAGAGCACATACTATATTAACATAGCTCTATGTAGAGCACCTACTCTATTAACATAGTTCTATATGTACAGCACCTACACTATTAACATAGCTCTATGTGTAGAGCACCTACTCTATTAACATAGCTCTATATGTAGAGCACCTATACTCTATTAACATAGCTCTATATGTACAGCACCTACTCTATTAACATAGCTCTATATGGAGAGCACCTACTCTATTAACATAGCTCTATGTGTAGAGCACCTACTCTATTAACATAGTTATATATGTAGAGCACCTACTCTATTAGCATAGCTCTATATGTACAGCACCTACTCTATTAACATAGCTCTATGTGTAGAGCACCTACTCTATTAACATAGCTCTATATGTAGAGCACCTACTCTATTAACATAGCTCTATATGTAGAGCACATACTATATTAACATAGCTCTATGTAGAGCACATACTCTATTAACATAGCTCTATGTAGAGCACCTACTCTATTAACATAGTTCTATATGTAGAGCACCTACTCTATTAACATAGCTCTATGTGTAGGGCACCTACTCTATTAACATAGCTCTATATGTAGAGCACCTACTCTATTAACATAGCTCTATGTAGAGCACCTACTCTATTAACATAGCTCTATATGTAGAGCATCTACTCTATTAACATAGCTCTATATGTAGAGCATCTACTCTATTAACATAGTTATATATGTAGAGCACCTACTCTATTAACATAGTTCTATATGTACAGCACCTACTCTATTAACATAGCTCTATGTAGAGCACCTACTCTATTAACATAGCTCTATGTGTAGAGCACCTACTCTATTAACATAGCTCTATATGTAGAGCACCTACTCTATTAACATAGCTCTATGTGTACAGCACCTACTCTATTAACATAGCTCTATATGTAGAGCACCTACTCAATTAACATAGCTCTATGTAGAGCACCTACTCTATTAACATAGCTCTATGTGTACAGCACCTACTCTATTAACATAGCTCTATATGTAGAACACCTACTCTATTAACATAGCTCTATATGTAGAGCACCTACTCTATTAACATAGCTCTATGTGTACAGCACCTACACTATTAACATAGCTCTATGTGTAGAGCACCTACTCTATTAACATAGCTCTATATGTAGAACACCTACTCTATTAACATAGCTCTATATGTAGAGCACCTATACTCTATTAACATAGCTCTATATGTACAGCACCTACTCTATTAACATAGCTCTATATGGAGAGCACCTACTCTATTAACATAGCTCTATGTGTAGAGCACCTACTCTATTAACATAGTTATATATGTAGAGCACCTACTCTATTAGCATAGTTCTATATGTAGAGCACCTACTCTATTAACATAGCTCTATGTGTAGAGCACCTACTCTATTAACATAGCTCTATATGTACAGCACCTACTCTATTAACATAGCTCTATGTGTAGAGCACCTACTCTATTAACATAGCTCTATATGTAGAGCACCTACTCTATTAACATAGCTCTATATGTAGAGCACATACTATATTAACATAGCTCTATGTAGAGCACCTACTCTATTAACATAGTTCTATATGTACAGCACCTACACTATTAACATAGCTCTATATGTAGAGCACCTACTCTATTAACATAGCTCTATATGTAGAGCACATACTATATTAACATAGCTCTATGTAGAGCACCTACTCTATTAACATAGTTCTATATGTACAGCACCTACACTATTAACATAGCTCTATGTGTAGAGCACCTACTCTATTAACATAGCTCTATATGTAGAGCACCTATACTCTATTAACATAGCTCTATATGTACAGCACCTACTCTATTAACATAGCTCTATATGGAGAGCACCTACTCTATTAACATAGCTCTATGTGTAGAGCACCTACTCTATTAACATAGTTATATATGTAGAGCACCTACTCTATTAGCATAGCTCTATATGTACAGCACCTACTCTATTAACATAGCTCTATGTGTAGAGCACCTACTCTATTAACATAGCTCTATATGTAGAGCACCTACTCTATTAACATAGCTCTATATGTAGAGCACATACTATATTAACATAGCTCTATGTAGAGCACATACTCTATTAACATAGCTCTATGTAGAGCACCTACTCTATTAACATAGTTCTATATGTAGAGCACCTACTCTATTAACATAGCTCTATGTGTAGGGCACCTACTCTATTAACATAGCTCTATATGTAGAGCACCTACTCTATTAACATAGCTCTATGTAGAGCACCTACTCTATTAACATAGCTCTATATGTAGAGCATCTACTCTATTAACATAGCTCTATATGTAGAGCATCTACTCTATTAACATAGTTATATATGTAGAGCACCTACTCTATTAACATAGTTCTATATGTACAGCACCTACTCTATTAACATAGCTCTATGTAGAGCACCTACTCTATTAACATAGCTCTATGTGTAGAGCACCTACTCTATTAACATAGCTCTATATGTAGAGCACCTACTCTATTAACATAGCTCTATGTAGAGCACCTACTCTATTAACATAGCTCTATATGTTGAGCACCTACTCTATTAACATAGCTCTATATGTAGAGCACCTACTCTATTAACATAGCTCTATATGTAGAGCACATACTATATTAACATAGCTCTATGTAGAGCACCTACTCTATTAACATAGTTCTATATGTACAGCACCTACACTATTAACATAGCTCTATGTGTAGAGCACCTACTCTATTAACATAGCTCTATATGTAGAGCACCTATACTCTATTAACATAGCTCTATATGTACAGCACCTACTCTATTAACATAGCTCTATATGGAGAGCACCTACTCTATTAACATAGCTCTATGTGTAGAGCACCTACTCTATTAACATAGTTATATATGTAGAGCACCTACTCTATTAGCATAGCTCTATATGTACAGCACCTACTCTATTAACATAGCTCTATGTGTAGAGCACCTACTCTATTAACATAGCTCTATATGTAGAGCACCTACTCTATTAACATAGCTCTATATGTAGAGCACATACTATATTAACATAGCTCTATGTAGAGCACATACTCTATTAACATAGCTCTATGTAGAGCACCTACTCTATTAACATAGTTCTATATGTAGAGCACCTACTCTATTAACATAGCTCTATGTGTAGGGCACCTACTCTATTAACATAGCTCTATATGTAGAGCACCTACTCTATTAACATAGCTCTATGTAGAGCACCTACTCTATTAACATAGCTCTATATGTAGAGCATCTACTCTATTAACATAGCTCTATATGTAGAGCATCTACTCTATTAACATAGTTATATATGTAGAGCACCTACTCTATTAACATAGTTCTATATGTACAGCACCTACTCTATTAACATAGCTCTATATGTAGAGCACATACTATATTAACATAGGTCTATGTGTAGAGCACCTACTCTATTAACATAGCTCTATGTAGAGCACCTACTCTATTAACATAGCTCTATGTGTAGAGCACCTACTCTATTAACATAGCTCTATGTAGAGCACCTACTCTATTAACATAGCTCTATATGTTGAGCACCTACTCTATTAACATAGGTCTATGTGTACGGCACCTACTCTATTAACATAGCTCTATGTGTAGAGCACCTACTCTATTAACATAGCTCTATGTAGAGCACCTACTCTATTAACATAGCTCTATATGTTGAGCACCTACTCTATTAACATAGGTCTATGTGTAGAGCACCTACTCTATTAACATAGCTCTATGTGTAGAGCACCTACTCTATTAACATAGCTCTATGTAGAGCACCTACTCTATTAACATAGCTCTATGTGTACAGCACCTACTCTGCCCTGACAGGCTGGGTGTAACCAAACAGTCTGCGTCCATTTGGCACCTGGTCTGATGTACTGTTATACTGTATATATACACAACATAAAAGTACGGAAGACAATTAAGTTGTGCTTGAGCAATGTTTATTGTTTAGCAATACAGTGACATTTCATTAAGGTAGTCAGTCTGAATCCGCCTGGAGGCGTTTGGTATTGTTGATGCAGAGGCCTGTTAAAACTAATTCACTTTAAACATTATACAATAAAGATGGGCACGATTGGTCCTGTACAGACTAGTCAGTTGAGCCAAGACATAGCAATGAGGCTTGAGCAATGACTTCATAGTCACAACACGCAGGGTAATGGAGCGGGCGGGTCTACGTTATGCACACGAGGCAAGTTTAGTTTTGAAATGAAAATTCATACCGCCGACCACCATCTGAAAATATATAGTTCCAGGGACCCCCTCCCCCCAGAAGCAAAGATTTGAGTTAAAAACATTTGCTCTAAAATAATTTATATTCAAAGATTTTCACCACATTTTCACGATAGAAAAATAAATAGCAGATCTACAAGCTACACGATTTTTCTCAATAAAAGCTACAGGTTATGAGAGCTACAAAACAATACTACAACATGACGATATCATCCGCTCCCGACCGGATCATACGGCACTTTTGGAACAGAGACCAGGCTTTCCTCAGAGGTGGAAAGCCTGGTGAGGCGAGGTTAGGTTTTAACTTTTAAGTAATAAAGTCAGTCTCCCACAGCATCTCCCACTGGGCTGATTGCAGCTTCACAGCGATTATATCTACAACACGGTTAGAAGTCTGTCGAGTGCATACTCAGGCTGCATTTCAATAAATCTCAGCTGTCACCATGCATTTCAAAATACGGCTTGTCAACATCAGGGAGATCAAAAAGCTATAGAAAGCACTCTAAAGTTTAGCTCAAACAAACATTGTCACAATGGTTGGGGGGTGGAGATACACTAGCTTATGGGGTATATAGCGTTGGCGCTTGGTTACGTGTGGAGGTTATGTTATTTTTACTTATTCAAATAAGGCTAGTTGCTGAGTCTCAGCAACTAGCCTTTTTTGATCTTCTTTCATTCAAATTAGCTGCATCAGCATCAGGGAGAAACTTAACCACTCTCTTCTCTTCTCTTCTCTTCTCTTCTCTTCTCTTCTCTTCTCTTCTCTTCTCTTCTCTTCTCTTCTCTTCTCTTCTCTTCTCTTCTCTTCTCCCTCTCCCTCTCCCTCTCCCTCTCCCTCTCCCTCTCCCTCTCCCTCTCCCTCTCCCTCTCCCTCTCCCTCTCCCTCTCCCTCTCCCTCTCCCTCTCCTCTCCTCTCCTCTCCTCCCGTTCAGGTGAAGTATGAAGGTCCCAGAGACACTGTTTTCCTGTTCCTGTTCTACCAGCCAATCAGGTACCAGTGGAGAGAGACAGACTTCTTCCCCTGCTCAGTGACCTGTGGAGGAGGTGAGCTTCACTGACTCCATTCATTCTCTAAAAACAACAAAGTGCATTCATTACTTTGCTGTTGATCCACTAGGCTACCAGCCAGTGTTTTTTTCGTCGACTAAAACTAAGACGAAAAAATGTTCGTCTTAGTTAGTTCGTTGACTATACCTAAATAAAAACTAAGATGAGACTAAATATACTGACGATTTCATCAACAAATAAAAACTAGACTAAATGTTAGGAAGGGACTAGTGGACAAGAGATCCAGTATAAATCATTTTACACTTGGTTACATGCTGAAAATAGCAGATCTACAAGCTCACCACACGCAACGCGCGTTGCTCACAACGCGGAACTTACAACGCGTCGCAGTGCGCTGTAGAGGCTATCATTTGTTTGGGTGGAAGTTGCGGGATTTTAGCAGAAGTATTGCCCAAGGAAATGACGGTCAACTGGCCACTAGGCTACCAGCTGAACATTTAACAATCTGTCTGTCATGTGGTCAACTGGCCACTAGGCTACCAGCTGAACATTTAACAATCTGTCTGTCATGTGGTCAACTGGCCACTAGGCTACCAGCTGAACTCGGCAGAGTGCACGGACATCCGCTCCAACCAGAGCCTGCCGGAGCAGCAGTGCAACAGCTTCCCAGAGAACACCAAACCCACGCCCAAGCTGAAGGAGTGTAACATGGAGCCCTGCCCGGAGAGGTATGGTTATGCCTCTGCTTTTCATATCCTCCTCTAGTCTTGTAGAACTAGCGTCCCTATTGATGTCATCAATAGGGACACATGCATCAGTAAGCAGGAACTGGGGATGGCAATGAAGGACCGGAAACTCTGCCATGGCATTGTGAAATCTATGATCTCGACCGTGGTCGAAAAATGATGATGCCATCTCTCTTTCTCTCTGTACTGACGCTGTCTCTCTTTCCAGCGATGGATTCAAAGAAGTCATGCCATACGACCACTTCCAACCTCTGCCGCGGTGAGTGGAACATACAACCCTAACCACTAACCACTACCCCTAACCACTTCCAACCTCTGCCTCGGTGAGTGGAACATAATTATAACCCTAACCACTAACCACTACCGCTAACCCTAACCACTTCCAACCTCTGCCTCAGTGAGTGGAACGGGTGCATGTGTTTGGTCCGATGTGCTAACAGTCCATCAGGCATTACTCCGACACCCTACCCAAAAGCAAAACCCTGAACCTAACCTCACAGGAAGTGAGGACTGTTGGTATATGTTCTAATGTATGCAAGCATGCCCCCCGAGTGGAAATTCAAGGATTTTAGCCTGCATTTTTCTGGAGGGTCTAGATGAGTGTGGATGTTGTGAATAGTTGAGATGTCCCTCTTCCAGCTGGGAGCAGAGTCCATCTGGACAGAGTGATAATATGTTGAGATTAGGGCTTTAAGCAACTAGTCAACTAATTCAACTAGTCGACTAGTAAATCCACTAGTCGACCTTGTTGGTACTAGTTGACTAATTCAGGGGTTCTCAACCCGTGGGTCGCGACTCCTCGGGGGATCGCCAAATTATTTTGGGGGGTCCCCAAATTATATATATATATATTTTTTGTTTTTGTTTTTTGCAACTGAATCCCTGGGAAATGGAAATGAAAAGTTTACATATAGTACACAGAAATTCCCTAATAATTATATCCGGTTTCAGTATTTATTTATGGTGTATTGTCTCTATTATTAAGGTTATTTTAGCAGTCAATTTATATTGGGGGTCGGGGCGGGGCGGGGGTCCCGAGACATTGCCAAACCATTTCCGGGGGTCCCCGGCCAAGAACGTTGGTTGAGATGTCCTTGTCCTTCTAGCTGGGAGCAGGGTCCGTGGACAGAGTGATAAGATGTTGAGATGTCCCTGTCTGTCCTTCTAGCTGGGAGCAGGGTCCATATGGACAGAGTGATGAGATGTTGAGATGTCCTTGTCCTTCTAGCTGGGAGCAGGGTCCATATGACAGAGTGATGAGATGTTGAGATGTCCTTGTCCTTCTAGCTGGGAGCAGGGTCCGTGGACAGAGTGCTCGGTGTCGTGCGGCGAGGCCGGAGGCGGGCAGCAGCGCAGCGTGACCTGTGTGATGGACGAGGAGGAGGAGGAGGACGCACACGCCGGCGTGCACGGAGGACAGCCGTCCCAGGTGGAGGAGTGGAAGTGCGCCCACTCTCCTCGCCCCGACACGCGGAAGACGTGCAACACCTTCCCTTGTCCTCAGTGGGTGGCCATGGAGTGGTCCCAGGTGAGAGTGGAGGAGAACATCACACTTAACCGTTTGGCCACCAGGATTAACTAAACAATGATTACTATATGCCACGATACCCCCCCGTTCAACCGATATTTTGAAGATCCAAAACACTGCGACCGGAACCGGATGTTGACTGAATGGTGTGTGTGTTGTCGGATTAGGTGTTGATCTCTTGCTAGCTGATGAGAAGTACAGGCCGGCGCCATTACAGCGACCGCTAGGCTCCGTGCAATAGGCGTTGTTTTGACCAGAAATGCCGCCTGGGATGAGGAATTGGAGATAAAAGCGACTGAAAGCGTGTGTGCGTGCGTGCAAATCAAGATGACGCAGTCCAGTGTTATGGCTAATAGCTTCGGATAGCCATCCAAAGCTAATGAGTGAGTAGCCTTTCGACTAGATCGGATCAAAACGTTTATACAACTGAATAATTGTTTTCGGCGGGGAAAATAATAACAACTACAGGTCGTTTCAGGCGGGCAGCGACTGACGGGACCTGGTAATACATTTTCAATGAGAGGCGTTTATGCGTTTATTTTGGACACGCATGCAGAGATGTTGAGGAACGGTTGCGCAAGCGTACTTTCACTGACACCGTGAAATAGTTTCCTGCACGCGACTAGACCTGGTGTGTGGTGAGCTTTTTTCACGCTATGTGTCCCTCATGAGCAGACCTGGAGCTGATCCAGGCGACAACGCCTGTGTCACTCGCTCCCTATCCTGGGGTCCACCTATGCTTGCTATGGCATAGGCAGCTCCCGCAGCTGTGCGACATGAGACTAATTAATTTGAGCCACATAGAGAGAGAGGAGTGTGTGTGTGTGTGTGTGTGTGCGTGTACGTGTGTGCTTGTGTGCGTCAAATTAACAAAGGTGCAGACGATCAGAAATCAGCAGAGAGTGATCGACGTTTGCGCTACTCTATTCCAAATTGAAGTGGACTCGGTCCCAGACTTTTTTTTTCTCCCTGGAAATAAATACGTCTGGGTTTCTGAGGCTACTCGCTCCCTGTCTGAAACGACCCTTATTAAAGTTCTCAGTCGCCACCACTGATTTCAGTCGTTTGCATTCCGTGGTCCCTAGAGCCTTTCGAATTGTCACTATGTTTATTCCTAATTAGTTTTAATCCTCACAGCTTTAATAATTGAGCTTTATTTAGTTTCAGTGAACAAAGTTAGCCGACAGACATTTTTCATCATAG
This sequence comes from Protomyctophum parallelum, assembly GCF_964188405.1. Lineage (NCBI taxonomy): Eukaryota > Metazoa > Chordata > Actinopteri > Myctophiformes > Myctophidae > Protomyctophum > Protomyctophum parallelum. The sequence goes on from NC_139699.1 coordinate 22,465,618, forward strand.
TTTCAATCGGTTTAAATCAATACTGATTTGTAACATTTGTGTGTGTGTGTGTGTGTGTGTGTGTGTGTGTGTGTTCCAGTGCACGGTGACCTGTGGTGGGGGTCTGCGGTATCGTGTTGTTCTGTGCATGGACCACCGTGGCCAACACACCGGAGGCTGCCAGGCTGACACCAAACCGCACGTTAAAGAAGACTGCCTCGTCCCTGTGGCATGCCACAAGCCCCGAGGTGTGTGTGTGTGTGTGTGTGTGTGTGTGTGTGTGTGTGTGTGAAACCGACCGCTCATTAGAAAGTGGTCAGTTTTTGCTTTGTTGGCTTTCATAGGGACCAAACTGTCAGAAAATGATGGGGTTCAAATTTTCCCGACCCCCACCCCTTATTTGGGGGGTCATATATTTTGGGACCTCCCATAATAGTACGCCAGACAATTAATGTCCGATTTTCATAATATTAGGGTTGTTTTATAGGTTTTTAAATATTCTGAGTTGATTTCTTACACTTTGAAAGTAGCCAGAATAATCTTTTCTGACTTTTGGTTGGGGTCTTTCTTCACCCGGGGCCCCCCAGACTCATCTCAGTACTCATTACATTCCTTGCTCTGCTCCTGTTCCAGAATAATGTCAAATTAGATAATAATTTAAGCATTAAAAGTTTTTATAGCTGGGCACTGATTACAAAAAAGGGTAGTAGTTAATACCAGGGGTCTTCCACAGGGGGCCGGGACTAGTTTTGCCCCTATTCTTGCACCCATATATGTGATTTGCAAGTCGTAGAATATCTTGCATTTATGTAAAGTACTTTGATAGTTTACTAGTATTCTACCATTATTGTTGACAGATGTTACTGCAGGGAATAAAGGTTTTGCAACTTCTCACTTTGGGCACGAACCTGTCCATTTCACACACTGCGCTCACACTAACAACACAACACACACACCTATTATATCCTCTTAACACAAAAAATGCTGGAAACGTATCCATACGCTTTATTAATATCGAACGCCGTACGCGCGAAGCGTAACTATACGTTTTATACGTTTTTTTATTGCTTACTGTACATCAACGTCCTATGCTCCAGGACACCGAAGAAACTAACAGCGATCCTCTCCAGGAAGCTCCAATATGTGATCCGGGAGTAAAAAGCCCCTCCCTCCTGAAAAGAGGTCTGTCTGTGGCGAAGACGCTCCCTCCTCCAATGCCTCCATTACACGTATGGGTCTGCACGGCAACGGCATAGACCAACGCAGATGTCAGGGCATCTAAAATGGAGTTACCCATACTCTAGTAGTAGTCTAGTGTCTGTGAATACACTCGATTCCCCCTCCCCTCCTGTTTCTACATGGTTTCTCCCGAGGAATCTTTGTGGGGGGAGTCTCTTCTGCCCGGATCGCATTGCAGTTTGAGTTCCCCCCCCCACTGGCCCCAGGCCACACTGCGCCTTGCAATCGCCTTGCACCGCTCTCTCATTCTCGGAAAAAGATATAACGCAGTCGTGTCGATTTGCCCTCTGCCAGTATATAAACCAAGAATAATCTTCAACGATCGCCATTTCATAACGTTTTCAACACGCACACGGCACACGCCATGATCAACTAACTGCCTGGCTACGTCTTCAGTCTTCACCAGCCATCGCTATCCGTTGTGTGCATCGCCATCGCGTCTTCACTTTGTTTGTTTGGGCAAGAAGCACGATCAGCGATGGAAAAGAGCTTTATATCCACGGCAGATAAGTAATGACGTATTATCGAAGGACCGCCATGATCAACTTACTGCCTACGTCTTCGTCAGCCAATGCAGCCATCATCGCTATCCGTTGTGTGATTGTGGATGTAGGCTATATCCACGGTATCGAGAGAGACGCCCGGCTGTGATATAGGTCTTATCACTGCAATTATAATGAATAAAAAGGCTACAATCACACAACGGATAGCGATGGCTGCATTGGCTGGTGACAACGTAGCCTCGGTCCCAGGCAGTTAGTTGATCATGGCGGTCCCTCGATAATACGTCATTACTTATCTGCCGTGGATAAAACTCTTTTCCATCACTGATCTCTACTATACGTGCTTCTTTGCCCAAACAAAGTGAAGATAGCGTTGTCCAACAAAGCGGCCAGTTATTTGATCATCTCTCTCTCCTGTGCTTCTTTCCTCAAACATGTCCAGACATGTCAACCTCAACCACTAAACTCACCGATCCAGTAACGCATCTCACCGTTATACTATCGTTCTGAAGGCAGATATAAAAATAAACATAAATAAATTATTGTCATATACATACTACACACTGAATGAAAGCCCTAATTGTCTACTTTTAGGAGGAAAACAAATACATAATATTGATCCCATGTACAGTTTGTCAGTACTAGTAGGCTATTGAATGCAGTTGTTCAGGTCCAACTATTATTCACAAAATAAGGCCTATAGCGACATGTACATATTATATACCGTATGAAACAGAAGACCCTCTGCTTTCATAAGAAAAAAACTAATACTGTAATAATAATAAAAATCACACCCCTGTGAAGTGAGCATTTCCTCATGAAGTTATCATAGCGAGTTATAAAGGTTTAAAGTCACAGAGATTGACAGGCAGATATAAACATAAATAAATTATTATCATATACATACTACACACTGAATGAAAGCCCTGAATGTCTACTTTTAGGAGGAAAACAAATATACAAATATAGTTTGTCAGTAATTGGCTATTGAATGCAGCTTGCGCCCACCAGAGAGGATTTCAGAAAATGCATGGACCAGAAGAACTATTATTCACAAAATAAGGCCTATAGCGAAATGTACATACTATATACCGTATGAAACAGAAGACTCTCTGCTTTCATAAGAAAAATACTTCTACTGTAATAATAATGAAAATCACACCCCTGTGAAGTGAGCAGTGCAATGTTGCGCAACATTGCACTGCTCACTTCACAGGGGTGTGATTTTCGCTATAAGAGGCCCCTCGCTGTGGGCCCCGGAAAAGTTCAGAAGTCCCAATGTTAATCGCTCAGCACCACCAAGCCTGAGCAAATAGAAAACTCTAGCAATCAATGTGTTAAAGAGCCCATGGTCAATTATGCCTACAATACATTATTTGCAGGATCTATTCATCTTCGTCATCATCATCTTGAATGTCCTCCCTAATAGTGTTGACACAGTCTCCACCATAGCATTTGCAGAGAGGAGTGCAAGGCAGGTTATTGTTTGAGCAGCTGCACCGTCCCTTGCAACCTGCTTTGCAACCACATTTGATGAGCTCAAGTACTGCCTTTGGAGCAGGGAGGGCAAGACACCTGACTGGAACATACCCTCCACTATCTGAATTCCATCCATTTTGTTTGATTGGTGGAAGCTCAGGGAAATTTGTCAGGTATGAATGACTTATCCCACATTGTGACGTAGTTGTGGTAACAGTGCAGCATGAGTTGGAGGTAGCATCTCACCCTCCAAGTTCTTTGACCGAAATAGTTCCCATCTGAGTAATGGCAAGGTTGTTGGGCCTTTTGGACTGTAAACACGGCATGCAAAATGCTCCAATGACTCCAATGGTGAGGGAAGCTTGCCGTTAACAAGCTCAGGAGGAATGGAACCCATTCCAAAGTCCTTGAAGCAATTAATGGCAGGATCATCATCATCAAGCCTCAAGTAGGCATTGACCCATAAGGGTGGGTCGGGGGCACTCGCTGATCAGCCTGCGTCGGGGCCCACTGACATCTAGTTACGCCACTGGGTGTGGTATAGTGACTAGTCGGTCCAGAGCTGCTTCATCTCTACTGAGTCCAACCATCCCACCATGTCCCTTTAGCTTCTTGATTTTGGCTTGCTCTGTGAAGAGATGAGTGAACGGTATGTCTGACTTTGCCACCACAAATTCACCTGACTTCAGTGCGTTCCATACAGTATTTCTGGGTCATCCTGTTCAAGAGCGTTCATTTGGGCAAGATAGACTGGCATCAGTCGAGCATATTTAAGGAGATCACGGGCAATGAAATACTTGATGAGTTCCTCTAAGGATGACAAGTAGCCCTCCCAGTCACCTGACCGACAACAGAAAGACAAAGAGAAAAGAGAAAGACAGCAGCAGCCTGGCTGATCTTTATTTAGCAGCAATATTTGCTACACTTGGGTCTGAGGCACCTTACTTTGAAAATAGCTGATCTACAAGCTCAAACTACAACCTTGTAGATCAGCTATTGTTGGCTAAAGTTCTCCTTGGAAAAGGGATGCTATGGTTCAAGTGGTTTAATGTAAAAAAATGAAGAAAAGTTCCTATCCCACAAATGATTTTGTGGGCCCCTGTATAGTAACTCTGAGGACCCGCTAGGGGTCATGTGCCCCCTGTGGAAGACCCCTGGTATTGGCTACTACTATTTTTTATATCAGAGCCCAGCAACAAATACTTTTATGCTTCATTTATGATCTAATTTGACCATATTCTGTAGCAGGAGCAGAGCAAGGAATGTAATGAGAACTGGGATAGGCCCAGGGGTCAGTCCGGGAGGTCCCAGGTGAGGAAACACCCTTACCAAAAGTCAAAAATGATTCTTCTGACCACTTTAAAAGTTTAAGAAATCAACAAAAAGAATGTTTTAAAACACAAAACAATTCTAATATTATGAAAATCAGACATTGACAGGCTGGCATACTGTTCTGTGAGGTCCCAAATAGATGACCCCCCCCCCCCCCCCCCCCCAGAAACGGGGTGGGGGTCGGGAAAATTTGAACCCCATCATTTTCTCATAGTTTGGACTCTATAGAACCAAGATCTGCAAAGAAAATGTAGCACAAAAATCCTACGGGAGCTGTTTTTTTGACGCCTCGTACCACACTATGATGTGTCAAAATGTATCCCATCAAACTTCCACGTTCCGTTTTCCTCCCCGTGTGGAAGAAGAGGGTTTAGGATGGATGTTGTTGACCTCTCGCCAGTGTTGTCCCTGAACGTGTTCAGTGAACGATGGATCGTTCACAAACCCGTTCATGTTTTGGGGGAAACGTGAACTGAACGTACTGTTGTTCTGCTTGATGAATGTTATGAATGCGAATGTCTGACATGTGTGAATGGTGTGCTCTCACAGTTCACTTCCTTCAAGACTGTGACATATTTCCATAGAGCCTTCCAGGCAAAACCACCCCCTAAAGAGGCCAATAAGCCCAAATCCGACACCAAATTAACAAATCTTTCTCAGCCGTGCAATTTCTCTGGAGTGCGCAGCGCATCATTGGATGATGATGTGCACTGGGCTGGCGCTAATCCACGCATACCAGAACATGTCCCTACCCAAAACACTGAGGTAAACTTGTTGTTGTTTGATTAAACATAATGTGCCACCGAAAAATAGCTTCCAATAGCTTGATATTTTTTGCGCTGACGAGCGACATACACGATCGGCCAACAAAAGACATCTCCCACTGCACAATCTGTATAATTCTTCATCGTACGACGTAGTTGCATTCTGAAAATAGCTGATCTGCATTGTGAGCTTGTATTGTACTGAGCATTGTGGGCACCTCAGTCAGAGTGACATGCCTATATATGGGCATATCGGTTTGTTTATGGTTATGTTTGAGTCATAGTGACATGCCTATATATGAGCGTATCGGTTTGTTTATGGTTATGTTGGAGTCAGAGTGACATGCCTATATATGGGCGTATCAGTTTGTTTATGGTTATGTTTGAGTCAGTGACATGCCTCTATATGGGTGTATCAGTTTGTTTATGGTTATGTTTGAGTCATAGTGACATGCATATATATGGGCGTATTGGTTTGTTTATGGTTATGTTGTAGCCAGACTGATACACCCGCTGGCTGGCCCGTCCTAGGACGAGGAGTAAGCTTCGAGGACATTTGGCCATGTCGTGAGACAGCAACTAGTCGCTGTAGTTGCTGAACATTACTACATTCAAAATGTGGAACCTGGACCTGTGGCTTTAAACAGACAACACCAGAGTTGATTGATTTAAACCTCTCTTTACGTCTCAAAAACATACGAGAGCCAACCAGTGCTGCACGATTCTTAACTAAAAATAATGTAGAAATGAGATCGCATAGGTGTCTGAATGAATCTTTTTCTGACTATTTGCGCAGCACTATCCTGTCACATTCGGAGACCTCTTTGTCACGGAACGCAGCCGCCGCCTCAGATCCCATCTCTTCCAGAAGTAGAGCCTGCAGGGCACCTCCTCGGCCAGCGCGGCCATAGAGCGCTTGGCCGCGCCGAGCTCGGCCTCCAGCTCTGCCACGCGGCCGTCCTTCGCGGCCACCTGAGAGCGAAGGGCGTCAGCCCGCCTCGCGGCCTCCCTGGCCAGCCGTCGCAGGTCACACTTCTCCCTCTCCACCCGGTCCCTCTCCTTGCCCAGCGCCAGCTCGTAGTTGCGCATGAAGCCTCGCTGCTGCTCTTCTCGGCTCTCCAGCGTGGCGTACAGCTGCTGCATCTGACGCGCCATGTCCGACTTCTCCACTTTCAGCCGCTCGCGGTCTTCTTTCATGGCTCGCAGGGCTTCCTTGGCCCGGCACAGTTCCTGCTCCTTGTCGACCCGGCACAGTTCCTGCTCCTTGTCGACCAGATGTGTCCTGAGCTCAGTCTCGGTGGCAGAGAGCATGTTAGGAGAGCAGCTTCCGGTCTGGACCTCCTCCAGATTCGTCTTCAACATAACACTACACAGAAGAAGAGAAGAAGGTGTTCTGGATCGGTAGATAGGTGTGGCAGAAATCAATGGTCTCAAGAACCTTAACGTCGGTCGGGGGTTAAAGTGAGATCGTGAAGCGAGTAACACAGCGCTGGTCTGCTGGGACTGTGCTGTAAACGGATGTGTGTGTGTGTTGGGCTGATGGCTAGTGCTGGAATATGACTACTGTAAGTGTGATGTCACTCTGATGCAGATTTCCATATTTGGGCATTTGGGTTTGTAGGTCGCCTTGATGCACATGTCCATATTTGGGCAACCTGGTCAACCTACTCAATCGCAGTCCACCAATCATCACACCTGGAACCCATCATCAATTGGTAGATTGTGCATTTGTTGTGACCGTAGGTCGCAGATTACTATGAAAACCTACAAAACAATCAGTCAGTCCGTCAGTCAGTCAGTCTGTCTGTCACACCACCATATATGGCCGTCAGTCTGTCACACCTCGTGACACATCAAGCAACCATATATGGCCATCAGTCCATCACGCTCCATATATGGCCGTCTCCATATATGAAGATCACAACACTGACCTCATCAAACCCTGGATAGCCATAAATGGAGAAGACTGGATCATCGCCTAGATCTGCATATATGGAGCCGGGCAGCAAATCTACATCTGACCTCAAACGTCTGATACCTGTCTATTTAAAGTCTAGGCGGGCCTGCTCCAATGTTTTTAGTGTGCAGCATTATATAGAAGGCTATTGTGTGTGTGTGTGTGTGTGTGTGTGTGTGTGTGTGTGACTGTGTGTGTGTGTGTGTGTGTGTGTGTGACTGTGTGTGTGTGTGTGTGTGTGTGTGTGTGTGTGTGTGTAAAGATGAAGTAATTCAGAAGATGAATCTGTGAGTCGGCTGTCAGCACTCAGCAGCACCAGTAAACGCACGGTTCATTCACACCCGCCGCAGCAACACTGACACGGTCAGCGGAGAGGCTGCTGTCTCTGTGCCGTCTGTGAAGAGCCATGTCCGGGGAACAGAACTGTTCCTTTTCAACTACTTTTACTTTAATTAAAAGCTAGATGCAGTGGCTATAATTGGGTTAAGGATCTTGATTTTGTGAGCAATGGTGTACGAGATTGGTAATATCGGGTCAAATCATGATAAGTAACTCCTTTTCAGACCATCTGGGGGAAATAAATAAATCTGAGATTTCCCCCCCCATGCAATTCTAGCCTACCTAAAGGTAAAATCCACCCGCCGCCTATGGACCTGCTCTACCTCCTGAGCCACAGCCGGCAGCCGCCAACACAGATCCGTCCTGGCCCTCTTGAGCTGATCTGTGTGTGTATTTCTGCCTCTGTTCCACTGATCCAGAGTCAGCCCTGGTTGACCTGTGTGTGTGTTTCTGTGTGTTCTTCCACTGATCCAGAGTCAGCCCTGGTTGACATGCTTGTGTGTGTTTCTGTGTGTTCTTCCACTGATTCAGAGTCAGTCCCGGTCGAGGCCAAGGTTCCCTGGTTAAAACAAGCCCAGGAACTGGAGGAACACCGTACCGCTACAGAGGACCCCACGTGAGTAGCCTTGTGCACGCACGCACGTACCCCCCCTTTTTCTTTCTTTTTTTTGCTTTTCTGCCTTTATTGGTAGATACAAGTGAAGATTGACAGGAAAGAGGGAGAAGGGAGAGACATGCAGCAAAGGTCGTCATGAGCGGGACTTGAACACACAACACGCTGTCAGGCCAGAGCCAATATGTGGCATGTGCCTGGACCACAAGGCCAGCGGGCACCCCCTCCAGGTGTATTTTCAAAGCACATGCCCGACTCTTGTCACAATGTTTACAGTAGTAGGTAGGTTTTTCTTCCGTGTGGATACGCTGGTGTGTCTTCAGGGTACTTTACTGACTGAAACTCTTGCCACAATGTTTACAGTGGTAGGGTTTTTCTCCAGTGTGGATACGCTGGTGTACTGTATATTCAAATGATCAAGACGACTGAAACTCTTGTCACAACATTTACAGTGGAAAGGTTTTTATCCCGTGTGGATACGCTGGTGTTTCTTCAAGTCACCTAAAAGGGTGAAACTTTGTTTACACTGTTTACAGTAAGTAAGGTCTTTCTCGTGTGTGGATACGCTGGTGCGACTTTAGGAAACTTACGTGACGAAACTCTTGCCACAATCTTTACAGTGGTAGGGTTTTCTCACCAGTGTGGATATGCTGGTGTGTCTTCAGGGTACTTAACTGACTGAAACTCTTGTCACAATGTTTACACTGGTAGGGTTTTTCTCCATTGTGGATACGCAGGTGTCTCTTCAAGTTACCTAAAAACCTGAAACTCTTGTCACAATGTTTACAGTGGTAGGGTTTTTCTCCAGTGTGGATACGCTGGTGTATATTCAAATGATCAAGACGGCTGAAACTTTTGTTACACTGTTTACAGTAGTAGGGTTTTTCTCCAGTGTGGATACGCTGGTGTATATTCAAATGACCAAGACGACTGAAACTCTTGTCACAATGTTTACAGTCAAAAGGTTTTTCTCCCGTGTGGATATGCTGGTGTGACTTCAGCTGACTTAACTGACTGAAACTCCTGCCACAATGTTTACAGTGGTAGGGTTTTTCACCAGTGTGGATATGCTGGTGTGACTTCAGGTGACTTAACTGACTGAAACTCTTGTCACAATGTTTACAGTGGAAAGGTTTTTCTCCAGTGTGGATACGCAGGTGTCTCTTCAAGTCACCTAGAAAACTGAAACTCTTGTCACAATGTTTACAGGGGAAAGGTTTTTCTCCAGTGTGAATACGCTGGTGTCTCTTTAGGAGACATAAAACACTGAAACTCTTGCCACAATGTTTACAGATGTGGGGCTTCTTTCCTGTGTAAGTCGTCCGATGAGTCTTCACTTCTCCTGGCTGAGTTACAATCGTCTTGGTAAGCTGTTGACGACAGCACAATCTTGGTTGGTTTGTGTCTGTTTGTTTCTGGCTGTTTAGAGAGCTGTTGATCGTCTGACTGGCGGCTGAGGGGATCTGGCCTTTGCTCTGCATTTGGCAGTCCAGGTCATTGTGGCCCTTCTTTGGGTATTCATGAAGGTAGACCTGAGACGTTGAGCCATGCGGACGCTCAGTAAAGCTGACCCGAGTCTGGGGAGACCTCATTCCTTACAGGAGCAGTGGTTAATTCTCAGAAAGGCTGTTATTAAATGGACTGTGATGAGATTGAGTGTAGGTGTTACGCAGCCTGTTTCCACTCACTAAGTATCGCTGGTGAAAAAACATCCTGACTGTTTCTGAAATCTTAAAAAAAATGTTTATTCACACATTATATATAGGCTGAGTTCAGGGCTGGCCAATGTCACACAATACAAACCATAACCATGTATGATTGACTAACAACACCGCTTTGTTCAGGTGCCGCTGCAGTTTGTGCATGTGTCCTGAATTTGGCACGATCTTATTATAATGTGGTTTCAGACGTCGGGTTCAGGGATTACCAGGGATCCAAATTTACCTATACGGTTCTGTAACTCTGAGTGTACAAATGGAACCAAATGAACACGTATGGGTCGGTCCGGAGTGGTTGTTATGTCATGTGTTTATGAGGTGACCGTACTTCATTAGACCCCTTGGTGTGGTTGTCTCCCCTTTGTATTGAGGGTTTCTTCCTGGAGGATGTATCCTTGACAGTCAAAAGTTCCAATGAAAAAGGGTGATGTAGTGACATCACAATATCATCCACTCCCTTAACTCCTCCCCTTTTATGATACAACAACAGCTGTGGGTGCGGCTGCAGTTCAGGTGGATCACCACCCACCAGGCAAACCAGGCCTACTTCATGAACTGGTGGGCCTGTCCACATAACAATTACATTTTAACAAATGCTGTATACACTTACAAAATTAAAAATAATAATACAAAATCTTCCTCCTTATAATAATAATACCTGGTGATCATGTGTCGTATCTGATGGAACCACATCATTAATATAGCCTAATACTGTTAAACTAGACAGACTAAATTGTTTCACATCTAAACTACTAGGCCTGACCAACAGGACGTGTTTGGATAGACGCATGGGCACCATTCACAGCTTGCACTCTATGGTAAATAGGTAGGCCTACTTTGATCTTGCTTGTAGCATCTAGACCAGAGTGGTCTCCTGTTGTTCTTCCTGTGACCACACCTAATATGGAGATATCTTGGACCATTTGGTTTAGGTGTTTGAAATGTGTATTGGGCTTCTTTATAAACTAGCCATAACTGTCTATGTGGGAAGAGTGTCCTGAAGCCGTCAGGCTGAAGGAGGTCAGTGTCCTGAAGCCGTCAGGCTGAAGGGTGCATGGCTCAGGCCATGAAGCTGTACTTTGTCTTTGCCAATAAAGTATTTAAGTTTAGTAGTAAGTTTGTTTATGGGCTTCATGGAGAGAGAAAAGCACTCTCTCTCTGTTTAGCTCATTTACTCATGTTTTAGGTTGGGGGAAAAAATCACAGCACTCCATCTTTAAAGGCCTCTACTGAGGGAGCAGATTGCATATGGAGGGGTAGGTTGTTGTTCCAGAGCGTTACTCACACTGGTCTATTCTGAGGACGACTGTAGGAGGACGACTGTTTATTTAGAGCTTGGCAATCTGTCCCACATCAAAGGACTAGGACGCTCTCACAGGACTGATAACGCTGTTCCTAATGTGCATGTGTCTGGATCTCTGGTTTGAAGCACAGCTTCCTATCGTGGTCACGATAACACGCACACACACACTCCGACAATTCTTATCAATGCTGAGACCAAGTTATTAGGGCATACAACCTCAATTGACCCCACCCTGTCATGGTTGCGCATGCAAACGCGCAAGCGAGTGCACACACACACACACACACACACCTTATCCAGGGGGTGTGTGAATCTGTCCCGTTCCATTTCCTGTGCTTCCGCTGGCGATGATAAGCATGTGAGTATCACTGCTTTGTGCTGATAGGCTGCTGCTCTGAGCCTGGTCAACACTGATAGGCTGTCTGGGACATGGCACTTCACAGCGCTCACACACACCACACGCGCACACACACACACCTCACACACTTTGCACAGACACCTCACACACAGCGCACTCTCTCTCTCACTAATCTCTCGTGGTGACTGTGGACCCCAGGAAGATTAGCTGTTGCTTTGCACCAGCTAATGGGGATCCTAATTAAACTCTATAAACGCTATAATCCTCACCACACCAATCCAGCCTGCAGCGGGACCATGAGCTGAGCCAGAACATGTGTTCGGTGAGCTTGTATCGGCTACTTTCAGCATGCAGCCAAGTGTAACCACGGTGGCGCAGTCACTGTCGCCTCACAGCTACAGAAGGTCCTGGGTTCGATTCCCGCTGGGGACGATGTGGGTGCTGGGGGCGTGTTTTTCTCCTCCGCGTCATCAGTGTCCATACCCGGGTATACTGTATGTACCGGTCTCTATGTTGCTACTTGCCTGCTTTGAGAAGTAAAGTCACTTAAAGGGCCACTTCACCCCTTTTTCAGCCAGATCTTATTTCAACAGGTTTTAATGATGTTTGGGAGACAAGAAACACTTTCCTGGGTTTTTATGTGGGTAATATGTGTTTTTAGGTATTTCAGTATTTCAAAGTGTACATGGTCTCCATGATGTCATGGACACTGGGCTCACTTCCTTCCTGGACTACAATTCCCATAATGCTTTGGTGCACTGCCCCTCCTTGTGGATAGGGGGAGGGCTGTCTTTCTGAGACAACATGTAGTCCAGGGAGCAAGTGAGCCCAGTGTCCATGACATCATGGAGCCCATGGACACTTTGAAATACTAAAATATCTAAAAACACATACTGTATTACCCACATAAAACCCCCCGGAAAGTGTTTCTTGTCTCCCAAACATAATTAAAATATGATCTGGTTGTGTAACCCTTTAGTTATCAATTACAGGGTACAGGACTAGTTAGCCTACTAGGTTCGGAAGAGCAGTAAGCAAGAAGAATGATTTAGACCACAGACCATAGGTACGGTTTAGTATTAGCCCGATGGCTTGTATTACAGCAATAAAATAATAGAATGGAAAATGCACAACAAACAATGACAATAATCATACAAAACAATAAACAAAAGAAAACAACTGTGCTCAGACAGTTAAATGTCACCAATAGTACTTCCCAGGAAAACAGGGAAGTACTATTTTAATCCTATTTTAGTCTGTTTTAGTCCCATTTATTTACTATCTAATTTAGTTGTCCTTTTCAGGTTTTAAATCTAATCTAAGGTAAGTAAATAAGTTGAAGTTGTTTTTAAGTAACCTATTCCTATTTTAGGTTCCCACTGTGTGTGGCAGTAAGTATGGAAATGAATGTGTGTAGCTCAAAAGTTCACTGAGAGTCCATCCGGGTGTAAGTATTCAGTGTATTGTGAGTTCACTGTACAGTATGTCCATCCAGGTATGGTAGGTGTGTGCAATGTGTATGCAGTGGAGGTGCACTACAAGTGGCTAGCACACTGAGAGTCTCACTGTGTGCTGCAGTGGTACCACACCACACTACCAAAGGCTCAATTTCTTATCTGATTTAAGGGGACAGCAGTGTTGAGGATCTTCATCCGTAGAATCGTGGGTAGCTCGCCAGAGTGATATGCCAATATCACTCGAATCAATCCAATCAAAGCAAAAAGACCTGACCTGTTTACAAAACAGGTCATATAATCACACATTAGGATCACACCCTTAAAAGTTTAGAAACAAAATAAAACATTGTCTTCATCTTAGTTCAACTACTAATAGTACATTTACAATTAGCTGGATATGCAATTAAATCAAAACTGTTACCATGAAAGTTAGGCAGTGTAACATGGCTGCTGCTGCATGCAGTCAGTCAGTCAGTCAGTCAGTCAAACACAGTAGTAAACTTCTCAAAAGGATCAGCACTCTTCTCTCAAAAAGAGACTGGATCAATCAAAACTCTCTTTAAATGAAAATAATCTGTTCACATTCATCAAATCTTGTCTTTCCTCTGTTTGTCAAACTGTCTGCTCAACAGGCTTCTCTCTCCTGTTCTCTCCAGAACATTCTGTGCTCTGCAGCATGTAATTAGCTGAATCACATCACCTGGGCTGGTGATTCTCCAAAGTGCAGTCTATTAATTGAGAGACCTGATTGGTCAATTGGTTCATTGGCTTGTTCAGAGCACCTCACAGGGCTCTCAAAGCACACAAGCAGATGAATGCGAATACAGATAGAATATAAACCCATACATTGTACTCTGTATAGTAAAATAGTCTTAGACAAATCCTATTTAGTTTTCATTGTTAAAGCTCTTTTGTAGAAGTTTGGTTAGTGTATTTTAACCTGGTTTATATCCTAAATCCATTCATATTTAGATATTTATTTTATTGACTTGGCTATTCTGACCTGGGTTACACCTGCAAAAGGGGTGAAGTGGCCCTATAACTATAAGGTTGTCGTCCAGCCTCATCGATTATTGGGTTAACGGGCCTCGCCGAACCGGACACCCAAAGTGTGTGCACATTGTTTATGTAAAACATGCGCAGCATCATGGCTTTCATATGGTATTATAAACTTTGGCTAAAAGCAATCCACCACCACCATCACTTCTAATCAATGTTTACAGTCTGTCTGTCAGTCCCTCCCTCACAACATCATGATCTGAAAAACAATCATGGAAGTAGGGCAGGCTACAACCGAACAGACTTCCTCTTCAAAATAAGAGCTATATAGTAATGATTAGTCAACACTAGTTTTATTTCTTAAGTGAACTTGCAGGATGTGTAGATATATTTGTATAGCGCCCTGAGAGATAACGCTTTGAATGGGTATCTGTCATGAGTTACTGTAACGCTGTGTGGTCGTCGATCGATCATCTGCCAGTCTCGGGCCCGGGCCCCCTGGATTCACGGGCCGGGGGGAAACCACACCCCCTTCCCCCCCAGTACCTCGGCGCCTGGTTTGGATATAGGGTACCCTCACAAAATGCTTGCAGTAAACAGTAATCAGTAATCAGTCCTAAATGGGTTAAGAGTAAACATTTGTATTACCTTTTACACCACTGGATTTAGCCTTATGCCTCTCACTCCAGACATGATACTAGCATACAGTACATGTCATGGAACAGATACAAAGGAAACGCCGTTAGTATTGAGTCAGGGACACATCATGTGTTTATGTTTTTTAGTCCAAGTGCTGGATTGGTTTTGATGGTACATGTACTTTCCCCGCACGGTATTTCCATTCCAGTTTTATCATCGTTAATGTAAACCTTTTACTGCACTCTGAAAACTGCTTTATCAAACACATTTGCAAATTAACTTTGCTTTAAAGACGTAGTGAAAGGGAAAATATGTTTTTCATACTTTTAAACCCAAACCACACCAATGGGTCACCATGCATCACTTCTCCTCGCAACCAAACCGTTGGGAGTAGACCCATGGTAGACTCATGTAGTTTCAAGCAACCAATGAATTTAACTAAATTAAGAAAAAAATACATTATGTGTGTTCCAGGTTCATAGTGGGGACCTGGTCTCCCTGCAGCGCCACCTGTGGGCCTGGCAGACAGAGCCGCGAGGTGAGGTGCAAAGTGCTGCTGTCCTTTACCCAGACGGAGGTGGACCTCCCAGAGGCCGAGTGTGGAGAGGACCGGCCCCGCGTGGAGAGGCCCTGTACCGCGGGGCCCTGTGAGGGGCTCCTCCAGGAGCCTGATGGCGCTGGGGGCCCCCTCGCGCAGCCGGGAGGCGAGCTCCACCACTGGGACTACAGGGGCTTCTCTGCCTGCTCGGCAACGTGTGCCACGGGTGAGAAGATCCTTCGTGATGTAAACTGAACCGGGAACAGACGGAAAATGTTTGTGGACTACATTTTTTCCACTGACAAAAACGAAATAAATACTAAATAAAAACTGAGCTATGATGACTAAATCTATCTCTCTATTCTCTATTCTCATCAAATAAACAACTCATGTCAAACTGGGGGGGGGGTCCTAAATGAAACAG
>NC_139699.1:22486258-22503758 GCF_964188405.1 Protomyctophum parallelum
GAACAAACTCTCTCTCTCTCTCTCTCTCCCAGTGCTCCCAGTCGTGCAGTGGGGGGGTCCAGGTGCGTCAGGTGCACTGTAAACAGCTGCTGTCCACGGGGGCATACCAGAGGCTGCCACTGGGGGGCGACGGCGGGGGGCACTGCCAGGGGCACAGACCCCCAGCCCAGCGGGCCTGTGCCAACAGCGACTGTCTGCCCTTCATGGCCGGAGGAGAGTGGGGCAAGGTGAGTGGACCCAGAGGCTGGCAAAGGGAACGGAGGTATATACAGTATAGTGTTGTTAATTTTGACGACACATTTTGAGTTTAGTTTGAGTCATATAGTCTTTTGAATAAATTGCAATTTTGTTTTAAAGTCATATTTTAATCATCTTGAAAGGTTTTTAGTTTTTGTTGACTAAATATCATGAGATTTTAGTCGTCTAAATCTAGAGTCGATTGTGTCGACAAACAGTGTTACTAACGCGTTAAGGCTAAACCCCGACCACCAGAGTTGTGGCTCTCAAAGGTACCTTTCAGGCAAAGGTACCTACCAAAACCTGAGAGGAACAGACGAAATGGTAGGGACTGTATGTCGGCGGGCCTTGATGCATAGCGTCATGCTTTTACACTTGGTTGCATGCTTAAAATGGCAGATCTACACGCTCACAACGTGTTGCACTGCAACCACACATAAAATGACTGTCATTTACAGTAGTTCTACTGGATCTCTTCTCCACTAGTCCCTCCCTAAACATGTTAGTCTTTATTTGTTGACAAAATTGTCAATATACATAGTCTTAGTTTTTACTCATCATAGCTTAGTTTTTTTAATGTAATTTTTGTCTCCGGAAAAAGGTAGTTGCCGAACATGTTTAAGTCGATGAAATGAACTGTAAAGCTACAATATGCAGAATTTCTGCATTCACTATACTGTATTGCTCTCGGCTTTGGGAGGGGGAAAGAAAAGAAGGAAATAAACACATAAGACACGTTTGGCCCAAGTGGCCTTGGTCAGGTCAGTGATAGCCTTGGTCAGGTCAGTGATAGTAGCTGTCTCATGGTCAGGTCAGTGATAGTAGCTGTCTCATGGTCAGGTCAGTGATAGTAGCTGCCTCATGGTCAGGTCAATGATAGTAGCTGTCTCATGGCCTTGGTCAGGTCAGTGATAGTAGCTGTCTCATGGTCAGGTCAGTGATAGTAGCTGCCTCATGGCCTTGGACAGGTCAGTGATAGTAGCTGTCATGGTTAGGTCAGTGATAGTAGCTGCCTCATGGCCTTGGACAGGTCAGTGATAGTAGCTGTCATGGTTAGGTCAGTGATAGTAGCTGCCTCATGGCCTTGGACAGGTCAGTGATAGTAGCTGCCTCATGGCCTTGGTCAGGTCAGTGATAGTAGCTGCCTCATGGTCAGGTCAGTGATAGTAGCTGCCTCATGGCCTTGGACAGGTCAGTGATAGTAGCTGCCTCATGGCCTTGGACAGGTCAGTGATAGTAGCTGTCTCATGGTCAGGTCAGTGATAGTAGCTGTCTCATGGTCAGGTCAGTGATAGTAGCTGCGTCATGGTCAGGTCAGTGATAGTAGCTGCCTCATGGTCAGGTCAGTGATAGTAGCTGCCTCATGGTCAGGTCAGTGATAGTAGCTGCCTCTTGGCCTTGGACAGGTCAGTGATAGTAGCTGCCTCTTGGCCTTGGACAGGTCAGTGATAGTAGCTGCCTCTTGGCCTTGGTCAGGTCAGTGATAGTAGCTGTCTCATGGTCAGGTCAGTGATAGTAGCTGTCTCATGGCCTTGGTCAGGTCAGTGATAGTAGCTGCCTTGTGGCCGTGGTCAGGTCAGTGATAGTAGCTGTCTCATGGTCAGGTCAGTGATAGTAGCTGCCTCATGGTCAGGTCAGTGATAGTAGCTGCCTCATGGTCAGGTCAGTGATAGTAGCTGCCTCATGGCCTTGGTGAGGTCAGTGATAGTAGCTGTCTCATGGTCAGGTCAGTGATAGTAGCTGCCTTGTGGCCGTGGTCAGGTCAGTGATAGTAGCTGTCATGGTTAGGTCAGTGATAGTAGCTGCCTCATGGCCTTGGACAGGTCAGTGATAGTAGCTGCCTCATGGCCTTGGACAGGTCAGTGATAGTAGCTGCCTCATGGCCTTGGACAGGTCAGTGATAGTAGCTGCCTCTTGGCCTTGGACAGGTCAGTGATAGTAGCTTCCTCTTGGCCTTGGACAGGTCAGTGATAGTAGCTGCCTCATGGCCTTGGACAGGTCAGTGATAGTAGCTGCCTCATGGCCTTGGACAGGTCAGTGATAGTAGCTGCCTCATGGCCTTGGACAGGTCAGTGATAGTAGCTGCCTCATGGCCTTGGACAGGTCAGTGATAGTAGCTGCCTCTTGGCCTTGGACAGGTCAGTGATAGTAGCTCCCTTGGACAGGTCAGTGATAGTAGCTCCCTTGGTCAGGTCAGTGATAGTAGCTCCCTTGGACAGGTCAGTGATAGTACAGTAGCTGCCTCTTTGGACGCACCAAGACAAGACAACCACCAAAGACTCAGTATGTGGCCCTTAATTGGCATTTTCGTTTTTTCCCCTTGCCAAGAGCACCTCGGCTACACACGCAAACAAACAAACAAAATACATTCCTTCCAGTCGAGCACAGTTCTGGTTCCTTCTTGTATTTCATTCTGTCACAGTCTATAGGTCTAAACTGTAAACGCTGTTTAAATGAGTGCCAGCTGGGACATTTATCAGCAAACAAAATGTGAAACACATGTGAACTCGACCCGCGATGACAACTGTGAGATATTATTTTGCGTTTCCAGAACAATCGTTTGTATCGTTTATCGTGATTAAAATGCTCACAATAATCGTATATCATGAAGATTTAAATTTTTGGAGAACTTGCCATTAGGGGTGTATTTTGCTCCCGATCCGATTCCGATCATTTGATTTCTGCCGATATCGATTTTTCCCGATCCGATATTTATATTTTTTTACAACACAGCCTATGCCATATCACAATAGTACAATAACCAAAATCACAGACAATATCCAGTCTAATATCATGATTTGGATATAATATTGATACTAGGGATGTCCACGATCACGTTTCTTTTGCTCCCGATCCGATTCAGATCAGTTGAAAATGACGTTGATCGGCCCCCCGTTTCCGATCACTTGATCGGGTCGGGACAACCCTATACTTGTCTTACACTAGGAGGAATAAGCTTTGGTTGAGCTGCAAGTTCAGCACCACTTAAACCCTCTATACTTTTTAAACCTGTAAAGAGTACATTTGGTACGCTGTCGTTTCACTCTTTACAACATCCTTCGCTAAAAATAGCAGATCTACTGAAGTTTTTGAACTCAATTATTTGATTCTGGGGGGTCCCTGAATTTTTCAGATGGGGGTCGGTGGCCAATTACATAGCCTATAATTGTGGGGGTCGTTGACATGAAATAGTTTAAGCACCTACTGACATAGAAACATAGGTTTTTCAGAAATAAATTGTAGAATCTGTTTCTCAGGTCTAATCTGTCATTCTGGTATTCTGGTCCCCAGTGCTCGGTGTCGTGTGGTCTGGGGGTGCAGCGCAGAGAGCCAGCGTGTCGCAGGCTGACAGCCTTGGGCCACCAGGTGACGCTGTCCAGGGGGAACTGTGAGGGGCTGCCTTCCCCCCCTCTCGTACGCACCTGTCGCATGATGGCCTGCCCCAGTAAGAAACCACGCACGCACACACACACACACACGCACGCACCAAGGACCCCCTCACTCCATACTCCCACAGCACCTCCCGGGGGACCCCTCATATGCCTTCTCCAAATCCACAAAACACATCTTCTTGTCCAGGATCTCTAATCTGGTCAGTTGTGATCATGATCACTTAAGTGGTCATGGAAACAAGATTTATCTTTTGGGTGAATTAAATTGCATTCGCGGGACACGTTACGTAGCCAATTTCACACATCCTGTCTTCCGTTTCCGAGTGAACGGCTTTAAAAAGAAAAAGACGTTTCTTTCATTGACTCACATTGGTGGCGTTTCTCGAGTTCGAATTCAGCCACTAGATGGCAGTGATGGCGGTGAATGAGTTAAACATCTCAAATGGTTTACCTTTAATCTAGTTTTGGCCGACTAAATATACAATTTTAGTCGACAAAATCTACAGTTAATTTTGTCGACAATTTGTTTTTGGCAGGCGTCGTAATGTCTGATTTTACATTTGGTTGCATGCTGAAAATAGCCGATCGGACACGCACACGCACACACACACACACACACACACACACACACACACACACACACACACACACACACACACACACACAAATACACACAGGCAATCACACACACACACACACAGGCAATCACACACATTCAGCACACCACGCATCCTTTCTCTCCCACAGTTTGCGTGCAGATGTACAGCTTGTGTTATCTGATGGGAGTGTTCAGTAAAGGGACCCCAGACACGCCAGATCGCTAACTCATCAAACATTCTCAGAGAACAGGCTGTGCGTGAGAGTATAAGAACTAGAATGTATATGTGTGTGTCTGGAAAGTGATTACCCATGGGGCTGTGAGCAATGTATACACACCCGTACCCTACAGCTGTGTGTGTGTGTGTGTGTGTGTGTGTGTGTGTGTGTGTGTGTGTGTGTGTGTGTGTGTGTGTGTGTGTGTGTGTGTGTGTGTGTGTGTGTGTGTGTGTGTGACAGCCCTAGTGATTGGTAGAACAGTATGAAAGACATCCCTGGTGATTGGTGGTACAGACGCTTATAGAGCTTTAAATATTGAGTTCAAGAGTTAAATTATTGTTAAATATCTGCATTAACTAACTTTGCATTACCATTAACTTACTTAAATGGTAAATGGTGCATTTATATATTGCCTTTATCCAAGGCGATTTACATAGATTGTGCATTACATTCACCCATTCACACCGATGGCGGCGGAAACCATGTAAGGCACCACATCAGGAGCAATTAGGGGTTCAGAGTCTTGCTCAAGGACACTTCCGCTAACTCTGGGGGAGCCCGGGTTCGAACTGGCAACCTTGCAGTTGCCATCCAGCCTACCCCTGAGCCACCTAACCTGAGCCACTTAACCCAGAGTTGGTGTCAAAGTGTCCTTGAGCAACAAGGGCACGACAACCTTGGCCTTCAGATGGGTTCAGGACAGACTATAGGTTTGTTTGTTTGTTTGTTTGTTTGTCATGTTTATTTCGAATATGCCAATACAGAAACAATTCATTCCATTCCAGAAAGGAAAAAGGAAAAAAAAAAAAAAAAAAAAAAAAACACAGGTCTCATTGAAAATGAATTACTGGGCGTGTTAAATCGCTGCCCGTTGTGAAATGACCTTATGAATTAATAATGAGTTGAGGACAGCGGGAAGAGACCCTGGCCTTTGTCCTATACTGTATGTCCCCCCAGAGCTCACCCATGCACCCACTCACCCAGGACACACACCCATGCACCCACCCACCCAGGACACCCACCCAGGATTGGATAGTGGTGGGGGGGAAAACGCTGATAAAGGGAGTTTTACCGCCTCACTATACTTGATGAGATGAGATGTGAGCCTTCACGTACCGTCCCTCTCATGCCTCGGGTTTATTAGTATACACTTCCCCAAAGAAATGTTTAACGTCCTTTTCTCTTCTGAGAGGGGGTGGGGGAGTGGGGGGGAGGTCAAGTCGAGGATCACGGAGCGTCCCATCTTCTTATCACCACACCCGTCACGTCATTCTTCAAGGCTGTTCCCTAGTCTAGCCCATTTAGACCTGAGGACGTGTCTGTGTGTGTCACCTTATAGCTTTTAACCATTACTCTTTAAGCTTTAGCTTTAAAAATAGCAGATCTACAAGCTTGTAGAGCGGCACTGTTTTCAGATGGGGGTCCGCGGCCAATTACATAACATTTTCAGTGTCCTTAACATGAAATAGTTTGAGAACCACTGGCATAGAAACGTGAGGTTTTTCAGAAAACTGTCATGAGGCATTTTTTTATAGAATCTTATCTCAGGTCTTAACGGTCTAGTCTAGATGATCTTATCAGCGTTAACGATGGATGTCAGATCTACCCTGTCTGGACCTCAAGGCTGTTCCAAGGCTAGAGGCGGGAGTGTTTTTATGTGTTCTCATTAATGGTGGAAAGTAACTAAGTAACCAGTCCTGTTCTTAATAGGTTATTGAATGAATCAATTAATTCAGTAATTAAATGAAGTAATTGTGTTACTGTCCACCTCTACCACCTCACTCCAGACTTGTGTGAAGAAAAAGTTAGGCATTACCACTTATATCTGTTCCTTCAACACAACGTTGCTTTCGACACAACGTCAAAAAACGAAAATTTTAAAAATCCAATGGCAGTCTCTCAGTCAAATTTGGTCACATATATTCTTTCAGAGTTTAACTCAAATCTTTGCTTCTGGGGAGGTCCCTGGAACAACATATTGTCAGATGGCGGTCGGCGGCCAATTACACCATTAATCTTGGCATAATCTTGACATAAAAATGTTTGAGAACGAACAAATGTTTGTAGAATCCTCCTCAGGTCTAAATGGGTTCATGTATTCAAGAGACCCCCCCCCCCTCTTGTTTTTGTCTCACCAGAGCACAAGAAGGACGTGAGACCCAAAGAGACGTGGAGGGAGAAGTCTCCCGCCGTGCCAGACGTCTCAAACCAGGTCAAGCAGCCGGCCGCGAGACACCCGCCGCTGAAGGACAGGAGCTATGAGGAGCAGGTGAAGAGGGCAGCCTGTGGCCACTCATTGACCTCACCATTTCATACCATATCCACACCAGTGTTGTTCTCCCCTTTCATACCATATCCATACCAGTGTTGTTTTCATTGACCTCCACTTTCATACCATATCCATACCAGAGTTGTTTTCCTCAACTAATTCTAAGACAAAAAAATAGAAATTTGCTACCAAAAACAACACTGATCCATACCTTTTGTTGATTGAATAGTTTATTAGACAGAGGGCTCTATTTTTGTCCATGCTAAACACCTTATCCCGAAACTACTTTGTCTTTTTTATGTTTTTACTATTCTGAAAATAGTAATCTACAAACTCACAACCTGGCGATCGGCTAGTTGAACCATTCAAAATAGTAAAAAAAAAAAAAAGTCAAAGAAGTTTACGGATAAGGCGTTTAGCATGGACGTAAATCGAGCCCAGAATGTATAAACAGCAACAGAGTACAGTCAAACACTCAGCCCAAAAGGCATAGCACCAAAACAATTCCTTGCGGTCTCATCTGCATCTCCATAGACGTAGAAAGGTAGACGCCTCCTTCGGCTTTGAGGCATCGGTATCTCCATAGACATAGAAAGGTAGACCCTCCTTCGGCTCTGGGCCGTCTGTATCTCCATAGACAAATAATGGTAGACGCCTCCTTCGGCTTTGAGGCATCGGTATCTCCACAGACATAGAAAGGTAGACGCCTCCTTCGGCTCTGGGCGGTCTGTATCTCCACAGACATAGAAAGGTAGACGCCTCCTTCGGCTCTGGGGCGTCTGTATCTCCACAGACATAGAAAGGTAGACGCCTCCTTCAGCTCTGGGGCGTCTGTATCTCCACAGACATAGAAAGGTAGACCCCTCCTTCGGCTCTGGGGCGTCTGTATCTCCACAGACATAGAAAGGTAGACCCCTCCTTCGGCTCTGGGCCGTCTGTATCTCCATAGACATAGATAGGTAGACCCCTCCTTCGGCTCTGGGGCGTCTGTATCTCCACAGACATAGAAAGGTAGACGCCTCCTTCAGCTCTGGGGCGTCTGTATCTCCACAGACATAGAAAGGTAGACCCCTCCTTCGGCTCTGGGGCGTCTGTATCTCCACAGACATAGAAAGGTAGACTCCTCCTTCGGCTCTGGGCCGTCTGTATCTCCATAGACATAGATAGGTAGACACTTCCTTCGGCTCTGGAGCGAATGCTCTCAGGTGAGGGCAAACTTCTGCGTTGGCGCCAAGGAAAGTAATGAAAGGAAGGGACGTGGGTGAGTCACATGACTGGACGCCAGGGATGTGCCATATAACGTCGCACTTCTGACCTTAGTGCGACATCATGTCGAATAAGGCTTCATAATATGCTTGGCAGTGGAGTTAAATGTTTCATGACATTCATTTTCACTTATTTTTATTTTTAATTTACTTGTATATACATACTATACTGAATGTTCTTTTTTTGGGTTACATTTGAGCTCTGAAAACCGAAGAATTACAAAAATGTCACCAGACCTTAAAACCATTAAAAATATTGTGTTTTTTTTCTCCCACCCCTGCAGGTGAAGCGATGTCCGTGGCTCGTGTCTCTCCACCGCATCTATGTCCAGACACGTCCGGAGAAACGCCTCCACCTCACCGTGGGCGGCCACGCCTATCTCCTGCCCCAGGTTAGACACGCCTATCTCCTGGCCCAGGTTAGACACGCCTATCTCCTGGCCCAGGTTAGACACGCCTATCTCCTGGCCCAGGTTAGACACGCCTATCTCCTGCCCCAGGTTAGACACGCCTATCTCCTGACCCAGGTTAGAATAGCTTGGGATGGGGTAACGGTGGCACAGTCACAGTCACATGTTACAGACCTTTAGTGTGAGCCAGTGACTGGAGCGTGTTCTATATGTTACAGACCTTTAGTGTGAGCCAGTGACTGGAGCGTGTCCTATATGTTACAGACCTTTAGTGTGAGTCAGTGACTGGAGCGTGTCCTATATGTTACAGACCTTTAGTGTGAGTCAGTGACTGGAGCGTGTCCTATATGTTACAGACCTTTAGTGTGAGTCAGTGACTGGAGCGTGTTCTATATGTTACAGACCTTTAGTGTGAGTCAGTGACTGGAGCGTGTTCTATATGTTACAGACCTTTAGTGTGAGTCAGTGACTGGAGCGTGTCCTATATGTTACAGACCTCTAGTGTGAGTCAGTGACTGGAGCGTGTTCTATATGTTACAGACCTTTAGTGTGAGTCAGTGACTGGAGCGTGTTCTATATGTTACAGACCTTTAGTGTGAGCCAGTGACTGGAGCGTGTCCTATATGTTACAGACCTTTAGTGTGAGTCAGTGACTGGAGCGTGTCCTATATGTTACAGACCTTTAGTGTGAGCCAGTGACTGGAGCGTGTCCTATAATTATGTTACAGGGTTCCAATCCAGCAGAGCTTTAATATACAACGGTAAACTTCCATCAATAGAGCACCGAAGTCTGAAGTCAATATCGGTAGAGGGTGCAAATCCACGGGTTCATGTACTTTTTATTTGCATTGTAAAATGTCTTTTCGTTAGATTTTCGTTTACCTCCCCCCCCTCAGACCTCCCTGGTCATCAGATGTCCTGTCAGGAAGTTCCCCAAGTCCTACATCCGCTGGCTCAAAGATGGTCGCCCGCTGCCCAGCTCCAAGCACCTGGGCGTCACCAAGTCTGGCTCCCTGAAGATCCACCTTCTAGGGGCAGGTGATTCTCCAGTTAGGGATCATGGGACCATATGACAATGACATGTTACGATTGTTGTGGCAAATATAATTGCGATTAACGATAATATTATGACCGCCAGGATTAATTAATCTATTTTCCATGCATTGCCATGGTTTTTCCCCTTTCAACCATTATTTTGAAGAGCCAAATATCCGTAACCGGGTGTTACGATGACATACTGCTGTGTGTGGTCTGGTGTCTTGACAGGTTGTGGTTCTCTCACTCGGTGCAGAAAAAACCCGACCGCGAGTATAACAGCGCCTGCTGTCGGCCGTTGAAAAACCTTGTTTTCACCAGAAACGACATTCATTGCACCGATTAGGAGTACAGGCCATTGAAAGCAGCACATAGAGTGCAAGTGGATGCGCGCGCATCTTCAAAATGGCCGCGGCCACTGTCCCACTTAGCTGTGATGCTAACGAGAGAGAGATACCGATGCGATTTGATCAAAACATGGATTAAATAATATAAATCCTAGAAAGAACTTGTAGATCCACTATCTTAGAAGTAGCGTTTATATTGTAACTTTTTATTTATTTATTTGCCACCCCCATACCGTATATATTCCTTTCTGAAAACCCCGCGGCTCTGCTCCTCTCCTCGACAGGTGACATCGGAGTGTACGAGTGCATCGCCGGGCCCGCCTCGGACATCTTCACCCTCCAGCTGATCGGCGTGAGCGCGGCGGTGGCGGGCCACAACAACAACAACAGGGTGGCGACCGCCGGTGGGGGGCGCTCCCCGCAGCCGGCACAGCCGCAATCTACCACCGACGGCCCGACTCCTCCACCCGGTCGAGAGGAGGGGGGCGACACGACGACCACGATGCCTCGATGCCACAGCCACCGCGTGGCGACGTCGCTGCAGCAGCCGCTCAGCGTGTCTTTGCTGCCGCCCCCCAGTGGCCGGGAGGCGGCAGCGGTATTGCAGCCCAGGCTGGAGGAGAGGCTGGTGAACGTCACTCTGCGGGCCGACAGAGGAGAGATGGGTCAGGATGCGGCCGCACAGCTCATCTCCAACCTCCTCCTCGCCCACATGGCTGCCGCCCAGCGCTGGAGCAGCAGCGCGCCCACCCGGGAGGAGACGGGACGGGCTGAGGGTAATGCTCGGTTCTTAAACTTGTTTGTCCTTAACATGTGGACTACAAGCAGGGGGTTCCCAAAGTAGGGTCCTTGAGGGAGTTCCAGGGGGTCCCCCAGATAAATGATAGTTTGGAACCAAATGAACCCTTATGGGTCTGTAACTCTGAGAGTGTACAAATTAACTCTCAGAGTTCATTTTACAGTGATTTTACAATATAAATTGGAGGTCCCAGAGATATAAATGCCATTAAAAGGGGGGCCCGTAGACCGTAGTCAAACTGGGGGGTCCTTGAAATTAAACAGGTTGAGAATAACTGGAGGCATATCTTTTCAAATGGGGGTCCACGGGATAATTAGTGTCAATTTGGGGGTCCTTGACATGAAAAGGTTTGGAAACCACTGGACTAGAGAAGCACTAGCCTGGTTTCCAGCCTGATTCACTGTGTTCCGTCTTTTTTGTCACAAGTCTCTGTAATGTTTATGTTCCATTACTATTACTAAAAACAATCTAAAATAAAGGGATTTAAGATAGATAGATAGATAGATAGATAGATAGATAGATACTTTATTTGTCCTTTCGGAAATTTGTTTTGTCATCAGGATATACATAAAACATGCAAACAAACAGATCACACAGTACATAGACAATAAAGAAACAGTGCCAACAGAAGGCCACCAGTCATAGTTCCAAGAGGCATCACATCACACCTTATGCACGGAACTGAGATGGGGCCTGCTTGTTCATAAGCCCTATACTTATGGGAACAAACGATCTTGAGGCCCTAGCTTTTTTTTTCCTTTAAGATCATTAAAGCTGGGCTGTTGCCTGAGTCCAGTGCATTCTGCCAACTTCCAGTCCAGGACTTGGTCACTGTTCTCTATGCTCTGTGGTGCAGGTTGGAAAAAAACAATACAAGATACGCCAAACACCAGTTTGACATATTGATGCGCACTGGGCAGCTATTGCTGTTGTCCTGCAATGTCCCATTATCATTCACTAAACTCACCCCACACAGCGACTGCTGTTGTCCTGCGACGTCCTCTTATCATTCACTAAACTCACCCCACACAGCTACTGCTGTTGTCCTGCGACGTCCCCTTATCATTCACTAAGCTTTCACCCCACACAGCTACTGCTGTTGTCCTCCGACGTCCCCTTATCATTCACTAAACTTTCACCCAACACAGCCGGCATGTTTTTTTGTACTACTGAATCTGACATAGTGGACTACTAAATCAAATTAGTACTTAAGTTTGTACCATTTTTTTTTCTCTCGAGTCTCGAACTGGCACAACTCATTTTATCAACAGTGAGAAAAGCAGTCAAACAAGACAGGAGACTTTCCAGACTGAGTAGCGACAAAGTGACAAAACCAATTTGCGAATCAGGATGGAAACCAGGCTATAGATAAAGAACCACCACTATGCCCTGTTGTTGTTCTTCTGGACATGCCCTTGATCTCTCCGACAGGCAGGCTGTCCAACTGGTCCGAGCGCTCCGCAGAGCGCCCCGTGGGCGTTCCTGTGATGGTCAGACAGAAGACAGAGCGCCCTGCGGGCGTTCCCGCGATCGTCAGACCGAAGCAGCAGCAGCTGCGGTGGCCGGTGACTTTGGCCTTCCAGAGGAACATCAACGTCACCGCGGGACACGACGCCTTCCTCACCAACGCCACGCGCTCCCTCACCCTGCTCTGTCCCGCGGAGGGGGTCCCACGGCCCACCGCCCGCTGGACCAAAGACGGAGCTCCACTGAAGCGCACCGCCAGGTATAGCGTTCTCAAATTCTGCCCGAATGTATGCTAATTAGACACAAATCACACCCGTGTGAACTGAGCGGTGCAACTATATACTTTTATTGTGAGTTACTGTACTGTATACTGTATGGTACGGTACGGTACACTGACAGCCCCCCCCCCCCAGGAGGGATGATATAGGACCATGAGTGTCTATTTCAAACAAAGTGTTTTTTGACTGGGGGGGGGGGGGGGGGGGGGGTCATATTTTGACAGGAGGAATTGCCTGTCATAATTGTATTAGGATGTATTAGGATGTTGATATTCATTCATCAGCCAACACTCCCTGCTGACAGGTAGTACAACATTTTGGTTTTAAGATGCTATTCATTTTGTATTCATCCTTAGGACCCCAAATCACACCTTGGAAAGCATGAGTGTCTATTTCAAACAAAGTGTTTTTTGACTGCGGGGTCATATTTTGACCCCCCTGTATTAGGATGTATTAGGATGTTGATATTCATTCATTCAGAGAGGACGTATAGGGCCTTAGTCCTACTCCTCCTCCCAGCCAACACTCCCCACTGACAGGTAGTTACCCCCCCCCCCCCCCTTTTGATTTACATCAAAAGGGCATGTGAGCTCAAACCCACAATTCAACATTTTGGTTTTAAGATGCTAGCTGATATTCATTTTGTATTCATCCTTAGGACCCCAAATCACACCTTGGAAAGCATGAGTGTCTATTTCAAACAAAGTGCTTTTTGACTGTGGGGTCATATTTTGCCTGTCATCATTTATGTATTAGGATGTTGATATTCATTCATCATCCAACACTCCCCACTGACAGGTAGTACCCCCCCCCCCCCCCCCCAGAGAGGACGTATAGGGCCTTAGTCCTACTCCTCCCAGCCAACACTCCCCAATGACAGTTACCCCCCCCCCCCCCCCCAGGAAAGATGATATAGGGCCATGAGTGTCTATTTGAAGTTTTTTTTGACTGGGGTGTCATATTTTGACAGCCCTGTGGTGTAACAGCAACACATGTCATATTGTTCATATTGTCTCTGTAGGGTGTGGTGGGACAGCCAGGGGGCGCTGCACATCTCGTGGCCAACGGCGTCGGACCGCGGTGCGTACCGCTGCACTGCCACCAATGCACACGGCTCTGACAGCGCCACATCTCACATACTGCTGGCTGGTGGGTGTCATTTTGTTTCTTCTCGTAATCTGCATTCATTTTTCAGTCTTTTTTTAATACATTTGAATTTAGTTTCAGTCATTTAAATACATTAAGATTTTAGTAATCTGAAAAGTATTCGGGTCGCAGGGGGCAACAGCTCCACCAGAGAGCTCCAGACGTCCCTCTCCAGAGCAACATTAGTGACTTCCTCCTGGGGGATCCCGAGACGTTCTAAGGCCAGTGAGTCGATGTGTTTCCTCCAACTGCGCCTTGGTCTGCCCCGGGGTCTCCTCCCAGTGGGACGTGCCTCGAGGACCTCCCTAGGGAGACGCCCGAGAGGCATCCTAACCACACTAATCACACTTGCATGCTGAAAATAGCCGATCTACAAGCTGCGACGCAGAGTGTACAAATAGAACCAAACGTACCCTAACGGGTCCGTTTGGTTCCATTTGTACACTCTCAGAGATAAATCAACTCAATGCCGGGTCTGTAGACTATTATGCATGTCAAACTGGGGGTCCTTGAAATGAAACAGGTTGAGAATCACTGGTCTCTGGATATTTTCTAATGGGGGTTAATACTTCCCATACTAAAAGTTTGGGAACCACTGTTCTAAGGCATATATGTATGTGAATCCCCGTGCAGAACCACCCTCCATCGCGGTGTCGTGGAGGAACGTGTCGGACCGCGGCGTGGCAGCCGGCCGGACCCTCAGGGCTGTAGTGGGAGGCCAGGTCAGCGTCCGCCCTGGAGCCAGCCTCACTCTGGACTGTCCTGTCACTGGTAGGTCACTGACCCGTCCCTAAACCTAGCCCTGGAGTCAGCCTCACCCTGGACTGTCCTGTCACTGGTAGGTCACTGACCTGTCTCTAACCCTAGCCCTGGAGCCAGCCTCACTCTGGACTGTCCTGTCACTGGTAGGTCACTGACCTGTCTCTAACCCTAGCCCTGGAGCCAGCCTCACTCTGGACTGTCCTGTCACTGGTAGGTCACTGACCCGTCCCTAACCCTAGCCCTGGAGCCAGCCTCACTCTGGACTGTCCTGTCACTGGTAGGTCACTGACCCGTCCCTAACCCTAGCCCTGGAGCCAGCCTCACCCTGGACTGTCCTGTCACTGGTAGGTCACTGACCCGTCCCTAACCCTAGCCCTGGAGCCAGCCTCACCCTGGACTGTCCTGTCACTGGTAGGTCACTGACCACAGTGACCAGTGGCGTCTCTGAAAATCCTAGTGGCTCTGTTTGGCCCCTAGCTATTCCACTGAGGTTAAAGCGGTTCGGTTATTTTTTCTCTGCTTAATATTGAACCAGTTCAGAGCGTTTCCACTGATAATGAACTGGTTCAGAACCCTGAAACCAATTCTGGTTTCCAAACTGGTTTCCAAACAATTTGGAACCAAAGTTTGGGTGGACAGAGTTCCAGGACCAGCTGGCTGAGGGGGCATCTCTCTATAGAGTGTCTTGTTAAGCAGTGCATCTGGGTCACTTTCTTTTATGTGGTGTATGTGTATGTGTATGTGTGTGTGTGTGTGTGTGTGTGTGTGTGTGTGTGTGTGTGTGTGTGTGTGTGAGTGTGTGCGTGTGCGTTTTGCAGGTGTTCCCCAGCCCACGGTGTCTTGGCAGAGGAGGGACGGTCACGGCGGGTTGGATGTCCAACGCTCCGTCGCTCTGCCGTCGGGCTCTCTGTGGCTGCCCAACGTCACCCTGCAGGACCGCGGCAGCTACGCCTGCACCGCCAGCAACCCCATAGGGAGGTCCACCGCCTCCACCACCCTGCATTTACACAGTATGGGCAGCAACCCCATAGGGAGGTCCACCGCCTCCACCACCCTGCACATACACGGTATGGGCATGTCCTCCCCGTTCTCCCCGCAATGTAGGGCCCGATAGCATTCTAGTTCACTCTGCCTCTTTACAGTCAGATAATTTTTCTTTTTTGAGTGGTGCTAGCCACTCCTACAGACAGCAATGTGTCGTCGTCCCCCCCGTCCACCCCCATACATTGGTACCACATACTAACAGTCCGACATATGCGTGGCTTGTTGAGACTCACCTCACGTGGCTCCCGGCATGCTTAGCCAGTTAACACTTTTTATGTTTTATGTAAGGACGTGTATACATGTTCTGGGAACATATAAGGCGTTTTTTTTGATCAACCTGAAAATGTAGACGACATGTTCGCCACCAAGTCGACTCTAATACAAGAGTTGCGATATTGAGGGGGGCAGAAAACTACTTCCAGTTGTCCCCATTCGTTGTCCCCTTTCAATAAATGTCTATGTAGAAGAGTCGCCATTGGACTGAAGCCCCATGAAGTGAACGGAGTTTGCGTAACTCTGGCTCTGGTCGACTCCAGGCAGGGTTGCCAAGTCCGCTTATTTCCAGCAAAACTTGGATTGTTTTTTTTCCACAGTTGCTTGCCTGGTTTTTGGAGGTTGGTTCGCTTATACTTCTGTCACGACAGTTGCCAACACTGGCAACCATATTACTCTGCTGGCAACAACCTTGTGATTGGCTGTCTGTCTGAGAGAGTAAAGACTCGCAGTAACACTCACGGCTTGACGGGGAAGGAGTCTGGACTCGCAGTAACACTCACGGCACTGCATACATGTGACTAAAATAATAATCATACTAATATGGGGGGGGGGGGGGGGGGGGACACAACGGAGACAGCGCACGCAAACGGCCGCGAAGCGCGAGGTTGTGACACACAAACATAAACGTTACTAATAAAACAATAATCATACTAATATTGGGGGGAGAACACAACAGAGACAGCGCTTCTTTCACCTGATCATTATATCACTATGTGATTAATTCTTGTTTTTCGCTCAAACGTCGTCAAACTCAGTAACCTGTCAGGTGAAAAGAAGCGGCCTGCTTTGAAGGAAACATGAGCTCAGTTCTGGGCTCTCCCCAGGTTGGCAGAGGGAGAGTAACGCCCAGGATTACAGCTTTAGGCAATTGGCACCGGGCGAAGATGGGTTACAAAATTGTGGGATAAAAGTCTCTCTC
This sequence comes from Protomyctophum parallelum, assembly GCF_964188405.1. Lineage (NCBI taxonomy): Eukaryota > Metazoa > Chordata > Actinopteri > Myctophiformes > Myctophidae > Protomyctophum > Protomyctophum parallelum. Next base: position 22,502,721 of record NC_139699.1, read on the forward strand.
TCTCTCTCTCTCTCTCACGCGCACACACGTACACAAGCATGCAGACTGTAGCCTATAGCAGGGGTCCCTGGAAGTATTGCAGGTGGTCTCTGACCATTCATTTAGTAATGTAGGATTTGTTGATTTTTAATAATGTCATTCCTCTAGTTGAGAAACAGTGAACTGAATGACCCGGTGACCTATGATGACCGTCCATGTAGTCATTTTACTCACAAGTTGGAGGTCATTAAATTCAACAGAAAAAGGGAGTAAGAATCTCAAGAGGGGGCAGTGCAGCGGATTGTCTGGTTGAGTCCTTATTATTAGGACACTATTAGTAGTCAGTGGACAATTGGTTGAGAAACAGTGGGATGTATACACATGGGATAGCTAGTGTTACAAAAGCATTAATCTTAGCCCATATCCCCACTCAACGCAACAGTGGTCCCCATGTTGACTCTAATAGGGGATTCACACTGAGACGGACTAAATCCGTTTCATTGGAACCGTTTCCGAATACGGTTGCCTGGTCCCCGATGGCCATGATTCACATTGCCCGAGATTCAACAGCGCACCCGGGTACACTTGCATAACACACTTTAATCCTCCAGATGGCGGTTTGCTTGATGGCTGGCGTGCCCGGACACTGACCATCAACTCTGCGACATTGTCTCAAATAAATCCAGACACACTGAATTGCATTGCCTCTTTGGCTTTTTGCCGTTATACTACTTCACTGTCAGCCTGCCTGTTATTCACTGTGTCAGTCAGTTCTGTGCTCCAGTGTATTAGTTTGCTATGGATTCTACTTCAGCATTATTATTATTTAGTTTTACTTTGGAAACTGTGCCAAGCAAAGCCCAAGAGCCACGTGTAGTCCGCAGAATAAGATCAGCGCATACTGCGGTGCTGTGCGTATACGCAGATTCAACAGGAGACGGGCGGCGTTGAGAAATGCGCTGGTGTTACGCGTCGTGCAGCGGCTGTGGTTTTTTTTGTTGAGGCTTGGCTCGTCGACTAGAGATTATGTCACGTTCTTTAAAAAAAAACAGTCCTCTT
>NC_139699.1:22508758-22681258 GCF_964188405.1 Protomyctophum parallelum
GTGACTGTCACACTCAAAGGGTGAGACATGGCAGCTCTGAATAATAAAGGACCAAGTATGGAGCCCTGTGGCACTGATATTTTCAACTTTGCAGATATACAACCATTGATACATACATATTGTTCTCTGTCTTCTAGATAATTAGAAAACCACTTGAGAGCAACATCCTCCCATATCTATTAAGTAAAGACTAATATCACACAACACTGTCAGGCATTCTTTTTTTTGCCAACGGCTTATTCGGTATGGCTTATTAGCCAGGCTAATCAAGGCCCAACAAAATACATTTTAGTTAACTAGACTAACACTAAAATTCCAGGTGACTAAAATGTGTCTGAAACTAAATTAAAACTAATGAAGAGACTATGACAAAAAACTAAAATCTAAATTTGCTGCCAAAAACAACACTGCCTTCTACACACATTCGTCAACATCAGTTGATCAACTGTTAGCTTTGGCTTGTTAGCGGCATAGTATGAGTATGCTACGTAGCTCATGAGGCTACGTACTGTAGCCTCATGAGCTACGTAGCTCATTAGGTGTGCCACTGATAGCCATCATCATAACGGTTTGCTAACATTCATTATAGTGAACATGCACGCAGGAACACAGTGTCACACACACACGCGCACGCACACGTGCTGCATAGACGCACCACCATAGGAACCAAAAAAGGGTGGGAACCCGTCGCCGACAGCTGTTTGCTTAATGATTTTGACTGCTATGGCGATTGCGTCATAGCAGCTGTACTTCCACCTCGCGGAGCCGTCCTGAAAACTGTTATTGCTTAAAGTCCCTAGTGTGTGTATCAGTACACACACACACACACACACACACACACACACACGCGCGCACACGCACACGCACACACACAAGCAAAAAGTGGAACAATACGATCAGAACATTAATGTAGCTGCAAGCAGCAATAAGATGGGGCAATAAGGAAAATCACACCTCTGTGAACTGAGCGGTGCGGGCTGATCAACAACACCGCTGGCTGGCTGCAGTTATAGTGCTGAATGGCTCTTTAAGGCTGCTCAACAGTGCCACTTTAGGTCACCCAGTGCATGGTATTGCATCTATTCGTACCCCAAACAGACCCACACACACACACACACACACACACACACACACACACACACACACACACACACACACACATACACACACACACACACACACACACACACACACATGCATACAAGACGTCCGTCCATCACACTCATTCTGGGAACAATTCTACATGGACTTCCTTCACAGATCTTGGCCTGTATACTGTACGTCATCCTGTGTCTCTCCTCTCCTCCCAGGCCTGTACGTCACCCTGTGTCTCTCCTCCCCTCCCAGGCCTGTACGTCACCCTGTGTCTCTCCTCCCCTCCCAGGCCTATACGTCACCCTGTGTCTCTCCTCCCCTCCCAGGCCTGTACGTCACCCTGTGTCTCTCCTCCCCTCCCAGGCCTGTACGTCACCCTGTGTCTCTCCTCTCCTCCCAGGCCTGTATGTACGTCACCCTGTGTCTCTCCTCCCCTCCCAGGCCTGTATATACGTCACCCTGTGTCTCTCCTCTCCTCTCCTCCCAGGCCTGTATATACGTCACCCTGTGTCTCTCCTCTCCTCCCAGGCCTGTATATACGTCACCCTGTGTCTCTCCTCCCCTCCCAGGCCTGTATATATACGTCACCCTGTGTCTCTCCTCCCCTCCCAGGCCTGTATATATACGTCACCCTGTGTCTCTCCTCTCCTCCCAGGCCTGTATATATACGTCACCCTGTGTCTCTCCTCCCCTCCCAGGCCTGTATATATACGTCACCCTGTGTCTCTCCTCCCCTCCCAGGCCTGTATATATACGTCACCCTGTGTCTCTCCTCCCCTCCCAGGCCTGTATATACGTCACCCTGTGTCTCTCCTCTCCTCCCAGGCCTGTATATATACGTCACCCTGTGTCTCTCCTCCCCTCCCAGGCCTGTATATATATGTCACCCTGTGTCTCTCCTCTCCTCCCAGGCCTGTATATATACGTCACCCTGTGTCTCTCCTCTCCTCTCCTCCCAGGCCTGTATATATACGTCACCCTGTGTCTCTCCTCCCCTCCCAGGCCTGTATATACGTCACCCTGTGTCTCTCCTCCCCTCCCAGGCCTGTATATACGTCACCCTGTGTCTCTCCTCTCCTCTCCTCCCAGGCCTGTATATATACGTCACCCTGTGTCTCTCCTCCCAGGCCTGTATATATACGTCACCCTGTGTCTCTCCTCCCAGGCCTGTATATACGTCACCCTGTGTCTCTCCTCCCAGGCCTGTATATACGTCACCCTGTGTCTCTCCTCCCTCCCTGCAGGCTGTCCAGTAGTTCCTGACCACAGGATGCCAGTCCACTGGGACTTCCAGAACCACACTCTGAAGGACCTGCAGGTTCAGGGCCACGGTGGTCAGAGCGAGGGTGCAGGGGGCCTGCGCTACAGAATGCTGGTAAAAGGTCGCGTCCTGGAGGTCAACACACTCCACGGGAGTTTCTCGGGTCGCTATCGATGTCGCACGTTCGCCAGCGGCGACGTGCTGATGCTGTCTGCTTGGATATACGTCCGCACTGAAGGTGAGCATACCTGTATATGCCTGCTATATGTTCACAATGTTTACACTGAAGGTGAGCATATACCTGTATATGCCTGCTATGTTCACAATGTTTACACTGAAGGTGAGCATATACCTGTATATGCCTGCTATGTTCACAATGTTTACACTGAAGGGGCCTGATTCTTCAACGCGCTTCCGCTTATATATTGACGTGACGCTAGCGGAAAGGCATTTACGTGGATTTCCCACATTAATTTGGAATTCATGAAAATGGCCGTGAACTTGACGCTGTCTTTGGTTGGTCGGAAATTCCGCTAAATCCTCCGCCACCTCTTTAGGTGGCGGAGAAATTTTCGGAAGCATACACTTGCATATAGATTTATTCAGAAGGCTTTAGTCTTCATGCTGAATCAATAAATAGTCCCCAAATCTCAGATAAAATATGTAGGCATGTGTCCCCAACATATTGGTCGATCAGCACATAAAAAAACGATATATATATATATATATATATATATATATATATATATATAAAAGCCGAGTGCACTTGTATGCCTAAATGCATGCATTATATAGGCAAGTTAGCCTATAGAGTCCCATACAGAAACTGCCCCGCAAGCACGACACATTTCTATTTATTTATTAGGATATTTATATCATGCGCGATTGGGGCTGCAGCTCACTGGCAGCCTTCTACTCGGAAGTGCAACGGTTGTGAGCTTGTAGATCGGATCTCGCGGACTCGCGCTGCATGTTAAAAAACAAATTCACAGTTATAATAAGAACATAGGCTTATCTGCATTCTGCACTGTACGAATCCAACATAGTTTAGTGTAGACAGTAATGCCTGCAGTAGGCGTGTGTGTGTGTGTGTGTGTGTGTGTGTGTGTGTGTGTGTGTGTGTGTGTGTGTGTGTGTGTGTGTGTGTGTGGCGGGGGGCAGACAGCAGCGTGCTGCCGATCCGATTCACATTGGAAAATGAATAGGGCTAATTAGCCCTATATAAAAAATAGAAGACCACATTTATAGCCTAATGAATGCAGCGTGTTTGAAAGTCGGCCAGTCATATCAGTTTTAAACCATGCAGCTCGCCTCCACTCGTGAACATGACGGACAGACAGACAGAATTTATAATAATGTATATTGATATTGATCACATGGATGCCACACACAGAATAGTTTAACTCACTGGATTATAATTTCTTCAGACAAGAGGATCCCAGGCCTATAATATATTTACTTATGAATGTATGGGCTACTGTTCTTTATCGCGCAACAGTGTCGAGGGCCCATGCAGCCCCCCTCCCTCTCTCGTCTCTCTCTCTCTCGCTCTCTCTGAAAAGACGACTTTTGCATTGACAAAAATATCGGATATGTTTTACCTCTGCAAAGGTGTGAGTGAGCACCCGCCTTGGTCCCGAACTTAATTAAATAAATTATAATTATATTGCTTCAGCGGAGCACGCACTGTTGTAAGCTTGGATATAGCAGTGACCGCGGCTGTGATCTCAGACAAACTGCTGTCTGCTGAGTCATGCTTGAAGCCTTTTATGGTCGATATGGGGCGTGGATCAATGCAGATGAGGTTGTCGGTTGCTTTTCCGATCACTTTGCACCCGCTGCTTTCAGTATGACATACACCTGCGATACGCCAGCGCACCTGTGGTACACACCACTCTCTGAATAACACGTCATCTCAACGTAGCTTGATCGGACGGATAAATACGATATCTGTTTCCGTCACCGTTACACTCTGGCGCATTTCGTTTTTGAAGAATCAGGACCAAGGTGAGCATATACCTGTATATGCCTGCTATGTTCACAATGTTTACACTGAAGGTGAGCATATACCTGTATATGCCTGCTATGTTCACAATGTTTACACTGAAGGTGAGCATATACCTGTATGTAACTGCTATGTTCACAATATTTACACTGAAGGTGAGCATATACCTGTATATGCCTGCTATGTTCACAATGTTTACACTGAAGGTGAGCATATACCTGTATATGCCTACTATGTTCACAATGTTTACACTGAAGGTGAGCATATACCTGTATGTAACTGCTATGTTCACAATATTTACACTGAAGGGGCCTGATTCTTCAACGTGTTTCCGCTGATATATTGCCGTGACGCTGGCGGAAAGGCATTTACGTGGATTTCCCACATTAATTTGGAATTCATGGAAATGGCCGTGAACTTGACGCTGACTTTGGTTCGTCGGTAACTCCGCTAAATCCTCCGCCACCTCTTTAGGTGGCGGAGAAATTTGCGGAAGCATACACTTGCATATAGATTTATTCAGAAGGCTTTAGTCTTCATGCTGAATCAATAAATAGTCCCCAAATCTCAGATAAAATATGTAGGCATGTGCCCCCAACATATTGGTCGATCAGCACAAAAAATCAGCACAAAAAACGATATATATATATATATATATATAAAAGCCGAGTGCACTTGTATGCCTAAATGCATGCATTATAGGCAAGTTAGCCTATAGAGTCCCATATACAGAAACTGCCCCGCAAGCCGACAACTTTTTATTTATTTATTAGGATATTTATATCATGCGCGATTGGGGATGCTCACTCGGCAGCCTTCTACTCGAAGTGCAACGGTTGTGAGCTTGTAGATCGGATCTCGCGGACTCGCGCTGCATGTTAAAAAACAAATTCACAGTTATAATAAGAACATAGGCTTATCTGCATTCTGCACTGTACGAATCCAACATAGTTTAGTGTAGACAGTAATGCCTGCAAGGCGGCGGCAGGCCTAATGAAATTGTTTTGTTACGGAGACTGTCGGTGTGTGTGTGTGTGTGTGTGTGTGGGGGGGGGGGGGGGGGGTGCGTGTGTGTGTGTGTGTGTGTGTGTGTGTGTGTGTGTGTGTGTGTGTGTGGCGGAGGGCAGACAGCAGCGTACTGCCGATCCGATTCACATTGGAAAATGAATAGGGCTAATTAGCCCTATATAAAAAAATAGAAGACCAATATTAGCCTAATGAATGCAGCGTGTTTGAAAGTCGGCCAGTCATATCAGTTTTAAACCAGCTCACCTCCACTCGTGAACATGACGGACACACAGACAGAATTTATAATAATGTATATTTATATTGATCACATATGGATGCCACACACAGAATAGTTTAACTCACTGGATAAACTCACTGGATTATAATTTCTTCAGACAAGAGGATCCCAGGCCTACGAGGTAGACCTATAATATATTTACTTATGAATGTATGGGCTACTGTTCTTTATCGCGCAACAGTGTCGAGGGCCCATGCAGCCCCCCTCCCTCTCTCGTCTCTCTCTCTCTCTCGCTCTCTCTGAAAATACGACTTTTGCATTGACATATCCGATTTTAAATATCGGATATGTTTTACCTCTGCAAAGGTGTGAGTGAACACCCGCCTTGGTCCCGAACTTAATTAAATAAATTATAATTATATTGCTTCAGCGGAGCACGCACCATTGTAAGCTTGGATATAGCAGTGACCGCGGCTGTGATCTCAGACAAACTGCTGTCTGCTGAGTCATGCTTGAAGCCTTTTATGGTACGATATGGGGCGTGGATCAATGCAGATGAGGTTGTCGGTTGCTTTTCCGATCACTTTGCACCCGCTGCTTTCAGTATGACATACACCTGCGATACGCCAGCGCACCTGTGGTACACACCACTCTCTGAATAACACGTCATCTCAACGTAGCTTGATCGGACGGATAAATACGATATCTGTTTCCGTCACCGTTACACTCTGGCGCATTTCGTTTTTGAAGAATCAGGACCAAGGTGAGCATATACCTGTATATGCCTGCTATGTTCACAATGTTTACACTGAAGGGGCCTGATTCTTCAACGCGCTTCCGCTTATATATTGACGTGACGCTAGCGGAAAGGCATTTACGTGGATTTCCCACATTAATTTGGAATTCATGAAAATGGCCGTGAACTTGACGCTGTCTTTGGTTGGTCGGAAATTCCGCTAAATCCTCCGCCACCTCTTTAGGTGGCGGAGAAATTTTCGGAAGCATACACTTGCATATAGATTTATTCAGAAGGCTTTAGTCTTCATGCTGAATCAATAAATAGTCCCCAAATCTCAGATAAAATATGTAGGCATGTGTCCCCAACATATTGGTCGATCAGCACATAAAAAAACGATATATATATATATATATATATATATATATATATATATATATATATATATATAAAAGCCGAGTGCACTTGTATGCCTAAATGCATGCATTATAGGCAAGTTAGCCTATAGAGTCCCATACAGAAACTGCCCCGCAAGCACGACACATTTCTATTTATTTATTAGGATATTTATATCATGCGCGATTGGGGCTGCAGCTCACTGGCAGCCTTCTACTCGGAAGTGCAACGGTTGTGAGCTTGTAGATCGGATCTCGCGGACTCGCGCTGCATGTTAAAAAACAAATTCACAGTTATAATAAGAACATAGGCTTATCTGCATTCTGCACTGTACGAATCCAACATAGTTTAGTGTAGACAGTAATGCCTGCAGTAGGCGTGTGTGTGTGTGTGTGTGTGTGTGTGTGTGTGTGTGTGTGTGTGTGTGTGTGTGTGTGTGTGTGTGTGTGTGTGTGTGGCGGGGGGCAGACAGCAGCGTGCTGCCGATCCGATTCACATTGGAAAATGAATAGGGCTAATTAGCCCTATATAAAAAATAGAAGACCACATTTATAGCCTAATGAATGCAGCGTGTTTGAAAGTCGGCCAGTCATATCAGTTTTAAACCATGCAGCTCGCCTCCACTCGTGAACATGACGGACAGACAGACAGAATTTATAATAATGTATATTGATATATTGATCACATGGATGCCACACACAGAATAGTTTAACTCACTGGATTATAATTTCTTCAGACAAGAGGATCCCAGGCCTATAATATATTTACTTATGAATGTATGGGCTACTGTTCTTTATCGCGCAACAGTGTCGAGGGCCCATGCAGCCCCCCTCCCTCTCTCGTCTCTCTCTCTCTCTCGCTCTCTCTGAAAAGACGACTTTTGCATTGACAAAAATATCGGATATGTTTTACCTCTGCAAAGGTGTGAGTGAGCACCCGCCTTGGTCCCGAACTTAATTAAATAAATTATAATTATATTGCTTCAGCGGAGCACGCACTGTTGTAAGCTTGGATATAGCAGTGACCGCGGCTGTGATCTCAGACAAACTGCTGTCTGCTGAGTCATGCTTGAAGCCTTTTATGGTCGATATGGGGCGTGGATCAATGCAGATGAGGTTGTCGGTTGCTTTTCCGATCACTTTGCACCCGCTGCTTTCAGTATGACATACACCTGCGATACGCCAGCGCACCTGTGGTACACACCACTCTCTGAATAACACGTCATCTCAACGTAGCTTGATCGGACGGATAAATACGATATCTGTTTCCGTCACCGTTACACTCTGGCGCATTTCGTTTTTGAAGAATCAGGACCAAGGTGAGCATATACCTGTATATGCCTACTATGTTCACACTGAAGGTGAGCATATACCTGTATGTAACTGCTATGTTCACAATATTTACACTGAAGGGTCCTGATTCTTCAAAAACGAAATGCGCCAGAGTGTAACGGTGGCGGAAACAGATATCGTATTTATCCGTCCGATCAAGCTACGTTGAGATGACGTGTTATTCAGAGAGTGGTGTGTACCACAGGTGCGCAGGTGTATCGCAGGTGTATGTCATACTGAATGCAGCGGGTGCAAAGTGATCGGAAAAGCACCCGACAACCTCATCTGCATTGATCCACGCCCAATTTCATACCATAAAAGGCTTCAAGCATGACTCAGCAGACAGCAGTTTGTCTGAGATCACAGCCGCGGTCACTGCTATCGAAGCTTGCAACGGTGCGTGCTCCGCTGAAGCAATATAATTATAATTTATTTAATTAAGTTCGGGACCAAGGCGGGTGCTCTCTCACACCTATGCAGAGGTAAAACATATCCGATCGGATATGTCAATGCAAAAGTCGTCTTTTCAGAGAGAGCGAGAGAGAGAGAGAGACGAGAGAGGGAGGGGGGCTGCATGGGCCCTCGACACTGTTGCGCGATAAAGAACAGTAGCCCATAGCCCCATACATTCATAAGTAAATATATTATAGGCCTACCTCGTAGGCCTGGTATCCTCTTGTCTGAAGAAATTATAATCCAGTGAGTTTATCCAATGAGTTAAACTATTCTGTGTGTGGCATCCATGTGATCAATATCAATATACATTATTATAAATTCTGTCTGTCTGTCCGTCATGTTCACGAGTGAAGGTGAGCTGGTTTAAAACTGATATGACTGGCCGACTTTCAAACACGCTGCATTCATTAGGCTATAAATGTGGTCTTCTATTTTTTATATAGGGCTAATTAGCCCTATTCATTTTCCAATGTGAATCGGATCGGCAGCACGCTGCTGTCTGCCCCCCCCCCCCCCCCCCCCCACACACACACACACACACACACACACACCGAAACAACGTTAGATTCGTACAGTGCAAAATGCAGATAAGTGTAGGCCTATGTTCTTATTATAATTGTGAGTTTGTTTTTTAACATGCAGTCCGCGAGAGCCGATCTACAAGCTCACAACGCGTTGCACTGCGAGTAGCCTATAGAGAAGGCTGTCCAGTGAGCAGCGCAATCGCGCATGGCATGCTATAGAAATATCCTAATAAATAAAATAAAAGGTGTCGGGGCTTGCAGGGGCAGTTTCCTTATGGGACTCTATAGGCTAACTTGCCTCTAGAATGCATGCATTAGGCATACAAGTGCACTCTGCTTTTATATATATATATATATATATATATATATATATATATATATATATCGTTTTTTTATGTGCTGATCGACCAATATGTTGGGGGCACATGCCTACATATTTTATCTGAGATTTGGGGACTATTTATTGATTCAGCATGAAGCATGAAGCATGAAGAATAAATCTATATGCAAGTGTATGCTTCCGCAAATTTCTCCGCCACCTAAAGAGGTGGCGGAGGATTTAGCGGAGTTTCCGACGAACCAAAGACAGCGTCAAGTTCACGGCCATTTCCATGAATTCCAAATTAATGTGGGAAATCCACGTAAATGCCTTTCCGCCAGCGTCACGGCAATATATCAGCGGAAACACGTTGAAGAATCAGGCCCAAGGTGAGCATATACCTGTATATGCCTGCTATGTTCCAAGGTTATAATAGTTTTGGTTTTTTCATTATAGTTTAGTTTTAGTTAGTTTTGACATATTTTTTTCGAATTCAGTTAGTTTTAGTTAGTTTTTAGAGCGGGTTTGCTAGTTTTAGTTTAGTTTTTATTTTGTGAAAATGCTTAGTTTTAGTTTAGTTTTAGTTTAGTTTTAGTTTAGTTTTAGTTTTTGCTGCCTTACGGTGCTGAAAAGTGCCGTAAAAACGGCTCGGGAAATAAGGAAAAGTACCGAATTAATTTAAAAGGTTTATATTCTAAATGTCCGTAAGGCATATAAATATTGTTAAAAAAACGATAACGAATGCCATTTTGTCTATCATTTCAGTTCGTTTTAGTTAGTTTTGTGAACACACAATACAGTTTTAGTTTAGTTATCGTTTTTTAATTTATTTTAGTTTCAGTTTAGTTTCAGTTAACTAAAATGTTTTTTTAATTCTAGTTTTCGTTTTTTCGTTAGTTATAGTTAACTATAATAACCTTGCTATGTTCACAATGTTTACACTGAAGGTGAGCATATACCTCTATATGCCTGCTATGCAGTGCTGTTTTTGGCAGCGATTTTAGTTTCTTTTATTATTTTAGTCTTTTGAAAAGTTTTCCTTTTAGTTTTAGTCACATTTATTCACCAGGAATGTATTAGTGTTAGTCTAGTTTTAGTTGACTAAATATAAGAATTTAGTCGACTAAATCTACGGCTGATTTAGTCGACTAAAATGTGTTTTGGCGGGCCTTGATGCCGTCGTAATGACTGATTTTACACTTGCTGAAAATAGCAGATCTACAAGCACACAACACGTCGCAGTGCATCTGCTATTTTCAGCATGCAACAAAGTGTAAAATGACTTATACTGGATCTCTTGTCCACTAGTCCCTTCCTAACATTTTAGTCTAGTTTTTATTTGTTGAAATTGTCAATATATTTAGTCTTAGTTTTAGTCATCGTAGCTTATTAGTTTTCATGTAGTTTCCATTGAATTTTTGTCAGTGAAAAAGGGTAGTCGACGAACATTTTTCGTCTTAATTTTAGTAGACGAAAACAACTGCTGCTATGTTCACAATATTACACTGAAGGTGAGCATACAGGTTGCCTGCTATGTTCACAATGCTTGATGCCTGTATTAGGCCAGTCAATCTAAGCTAAAAAAGGGGCGTGACCCAAAATAAATTGCAAAAGTAATCATTCCAGGTTTTGTATTATAGTATTATATAAATTGTGGGTCATGGTAAATTCAGAGGTTGAAATTTGGGCTAAATTAGGCCACAGCCACTGTCCCAAATGTGCTGACCTCATCACATTTGGGCACATTTGGCCGTTTTTAGCCCAATGAGTGTTTTTTTATTCAGAATCACGAAAAAAAAAACTAGTTTGACACATTACATACTAATTAAAATTTGTTTCATTTAGGTTTTTAACTTTACTCCTACTTTCAACCCCTGAATTTACCATGATCCACAATTTATCTAATACTCTATTTTTAATAATGTTATTTGGATGAACCTAAGGATCTTATGAGTGCTCAGAATGTTTAGTACATCAATCTACAATTTACAGTTACAATTTAGGCATTTAATCTGGAGCAATTTACAGTAAGCAAGAACAACACATGCATACACAATACATACAAAATACATACACAATTGTCATCAGGAATCATACATGAGCTAAGAATCTAACATCCATCCTAAATCCATCTAAAAGTGTAATATCTATAATGAAACTATTCGTATCACTATAAAGTGCTATGTCTACATAAAATGCTATCTAAATTATATAAGTTGAGCCTTTGCATACGCCTGTAAGGTCTTCGAGGCTTGGGCAAGTACTATGGCAAGTGCTGCATCCATTTAAGGTGTTCAGAATGTTTAGTACATCCATGTAAGGTGTTCAAAATCCTAAATACCTGCCCCTTGCTAAATACCTGCCCGTTCTCACATTGACTGTCCTGAATCTAAATGTAATGAAAGAAAGAAAGAAAGAAAGAAAGAAAGAAAGAAAGAAAAGCTTTTCGTATACTTTCCTCACGAATGTGTTTGTTTCCACAGAGTCTGCGTGGCGCTTGGGGGACTGGACCGCCTGCAGCGCCCCCTGTGGAGACAAAGGGACACGCGTCCGAAGGAACGTCTGCACGGACCCTGAGGGACGTGAAGTCCTGCCCACCATGTGTCACCATCTGCCCAGGCCTGTGTCTGTCCCCGTGGGCTGCAACCTGCAAGACTGTCCCCCCAGGTACCATGTCCCCCCAGCTACCATGTGTCACCATCTGCCCAGGCCTGTGTCTGTCCCCGTGGGCTGCAACCTGCAAGACTGTCCCCCCAGGTACCATGTCCCCCCAGCTACCATGTGTCACCATCTGCCCAGGCCTGTGTCTGTCCCCGTGGGCTGCAACCTGCACGACTGTCCCCCCAGGTACCATGTCCCCCCAGGTACCATGTGTCACCATCTGCCCAGGCCTGTGTCTGTCCCCGTGGGCTGCAACCTGCACGACTGTCCCCCCAGGTACCATGTCCCCCCAGGTACCATGTGTCACCATCTGCCCATAAGGGTCCATGTGGTTCCAAACTATCATTTAGCTGGGGACCCCCTGGAACTAGTGACTATAGTGGGGACTAGTGGGGTCGGGACTAGTGGGGTCCCCGGACCCCCTTTGGGAACCATTCTCTTAATCCAGGGGTTCTCAACGTTTTTGGCTGGGGACCCCCGGAAATGCTTTGGCCACCAATTTGCCCCCTCCCCACCACCAATACAAACTGACTGCAAAAATAACCTTAATAATAGAGAAAATATATCATCAATTAATACTGAAACCAAATATAATCATTAAGGAAAGTTTATGCATGCACCACGTACTATGTAAACAATTTTTAATTTGGGGACCCCCCAAAATAATGTGGTGACCCCCCTGAGGGGTCGCGACCCACGGGTTGAGAACCACTGTCCTATAATCCAGGGTTGGTTTGTTTCTCCTCCCGCTGTGTGCCAGTTGGACGGTGTTAATCCAGTGTTGGTTTGTTTCTCTCCCCGCTGTGTGCCAGTTGGACGGTGTTAATCCAGTGTTGGTTTGTTTCTTCTCCCGCTGTGTGCCAGTTGGACGGTGTTAATCCAGTGTTTGTTTGTTTCTCCCCGCTGTGTGCCAGTTGGACGGTGTTAATCCAGTGTTGGTTTGTTTCTCTCCCCGCTGTGTGCCAGTTGGACGGTGTTAATCCAGTGTTGGTTTGTTTCTCCTCCCGCTGTGTGCCAGTTGGACGGTGTTAATCCAGTGTTGGTTTGTTTCTCCTCCCGCTGTGTGCCAGTTGGACGGTGTTAATCCAGTGTTGGTTTGTTTCTCTCCCCGCTGTGTGCCAGTTGGACGGTGTTAATCCAGTGTTGGTTTGTTTCTCTCCCCGCTGTGTGCCAGTTGGACGTGTTAATCCAGCGTTGGTTTGTTTCTCCTCCCGCTGTGTGCCAGTTGGACGGTGTTAATCCAGCGTTGGTTTGTTTCTCCTCCCGCTGTGTGCCAGTTGGACGGTGTTAATCCACCGTTGGTTTGTTTCTCGCCCCGCTGTGTGCCAGTTGGACGGTGTCCGCGTGGTCCCAGTGCTCCGCCACCTGCGGTTCCGGCGGGAGGCAGCGGCGGGTTTCCTGCCAACAGCTCGAAGCAGGCGGAGTGCTGAGGACGTTGGCGTACTCTGCCTGCGAGAGGACCACACGGCGGCCAGCGGAGAGGCAGCAGTGCGCGTCCGATAGCTGTCCTGCCTGGGTCACCAGTCCCTGGGGGAAGGTAATATATGCTTGCATCACTCTGAAAAGATCACAGGATCTACTGAATGTGAAGGGGGTACTATAGTATAGGGGGATGCCATACTGTGTTGTATGGCTCAACATTCACATTCTGTAGATCCTGTGATCTTTTGTGGCCAGATGTAATTTCCTGGGGTCTAGTAGGACTATAGTAAATAATACAAAAATAAATCGCTATAAAATAGTGTAAAAAAATACCTATTTAGCCCCATGTTAGAATGCCCCCCACCACCTGTAAAACATATCTTAAATCGCTAAAACGAACACTCATCTTTTACTTTCTCTAAATATCAACCTAAAACATGAACCTTGGGTGAAAAAAGCTAAAGTCGACCTTTAACATGCATCTCAATGGGTGAGAAGGACAGCTTGCCATGCAGAGTGGGTGGGGCTTAGCGAAGTTGGTGGGGCTTAGCGAAGGGCTAATGAAAATGTGTGGGTTTTTTTTGTCAGTGTTCAGGGAGGTGTTTAGGCTCCTCCTCCACCGTCCAGAAGAGATCTGTCATCTGTCAACACACCAACAGCTCATCACAGCAAGACTGTGACCTCACTAATAGGTAGAAACACATGCACGCACGTGCGCGCGCACACACACGTCATGCACGCATGTACACACGCACACACGCGCACGCACGCACACACGCACGCACGCACGCACACACACACACACACACACACACACACACACACACACACACACACACACACACACACACACACACACACACACACACACACACACACACACACACACACACACACACACACAATTTTTCATTATTAGTGTGGTTGCCCAAAGGGCAACCAGACTCTAGTAATTGTAACACTTTATTATTATTTCACTGGAGTAGTCTCTATACCTCCCACAGTTTTGACTGTACGCACTTGAGCCATATGTCAAATTGACCGGAAAAATCGGGAATCGTGTGCTTGTATTTTGTTAAGAGAAATGTTGTCTAATTGATATGAATGTATTAGTGAATTAAATTTCCCCATTGACATGAATGGGAAAATGCAAAAAATCACATTCAAGTATTTTTTCCTCTGAGACTGTGAGGACTATAGTTACAAAACTTGGTGGATAAATTCATAATTATCACTAAAATTAATTAAAATTATAATTTTATAGGTCGGCCTCATGGTGGCGCTATAACAGCCCACTTTACCTTTTGGCTTATAACTCTTGAACCGTAGGTCGTAAAATCAAAATGCTTTTTTCCCTGGATTCCTTGGGTCATGACGCATCTCCCCATATAGGCCACGCCCATTTCCGCCATGATAGATTTTCCGCCATTTTGAATTTTGTCCAAAACACACTTTTTGCTTTTCCTCCTACAGATTTTGTCCAAATCTCACAGAAATCGGCACACATGATCTCTGGACCTATCCGATTAAAACACCAACTGCTGAATTTTGGTAGTGCGTATCGTTCGGCCGTAATCGTCTTCCGAAGTTAGTAGGAGGGGCCTATATCACAAAAAATGCCATAAATCACGAACGGAATGTCCAATCCATCCCAAATTTGAATCACATGTCCTGGAGTGGTTCAATCAACCAGGTTCTAAAAGCAATTCCATTTTCATCCATAGGGGGTGCCGCAAATGCGAGAAATTTAACAGTTTGTCGCAAAAACATGAATTTTGGGGGTTAAATCTTACGCATGATCACAGGGGTAACGCGACATTGTAATTGGCTGGCAATATTAGTGGGAGGGGCATATGTAAGCCACTGCGGCAACCACACTCTGCAATTTATTTAAATTGCGAATTTTCTAGTTTTGTTTGTTTTCAGTCAGTTTAAAGCATTTTGGTAGTTTTTTTGGTAGTTTTTTATTTTGTATCTTGTTTCAATAATGCTATTTTGTACGTTTTATTGCGAGAGTCCTGTAATACAAGAAATCAGTCTAAATGTTAAAACATATATATTGTAACAACAGCTCATGAAATGTAGAAGACATGCACATATACATGAATCATACTGAGGACCTAGTCCTGATTGGCTGCCTCACACACGCTGCTGTCAAGTATTGGTTACTCAGGTCACATGACCAGGAAACAGGTAACAGGAAGCAGGTAGCATAAATCTTTAGAGACACCCAATGTTACGTAACGTAATGATATGATTGAGAGGATCGTTAGTTACTAAAAATAAATAAACCAGCGCTTCTTTCACCTGACAAATATCACTATGCGATCATTTCGTGTTTTGTATTAGGCCTACTAGACTTGTACGTGCCCGCCGGCCACCGACCTACTTGAGGTTGAGAATGATGCAACTTGGGAACCTAATAATACACGTTGTCAACTTGTCATAGCACCCGTTTTAACTGTCCGTCTGTGTCCGACATGGAGATCTCTGTATCTGTCTGTCTGCCTGTGTGTGAAGAGTGCAAACTGACTGTGAAAAGTGGAGCAGTTAAGTAATCAATTTGCAGGTGTGGGGTTGCCATTGCAATCAATTGGCTGAGGCAGAGGCTGGAAATTGCACAGGTGAGGGGACTTTGGCTCATTAGGCCCACTGGCAGAGCCTGACCAGAGCCTTTTGTGGTGGTTCTGGAGAACCGTGGGTTCGACAGACTCGATACCTGGCACTGCACTCCCTGTGGGGGTGTGGAACATGTGTGTCGAATTTGAAGTCGGTGGGGCAAATGGTTCTCGAGTTATGTACACACACACACGCAGACAGAGACGTGGCGCATTTATAGTAGGATTTTATTTGCCCATATCCTCCTCCTATAGGCCGACGTCGGTGCGAGCCTGCCTCTCGGAGCAGTGTGACGTGGCGTGGCGCGCAGGCCCGTGGCGGCCGTGCACCGTGGCATGCGGCAGCGGCTTCCAGTCCCGCAGGGTGGACTGTGTCCACCGGGGGAGCCAGAGGACCCTGGCCGAGCAGCAGTGCTCCTCATGGCTGAGACGGCCGGCCACCTGGCAGCACTGCAACGCCAACACCTGTGGGAGTAAGAGTTGTTCTTGTTTTTTGACGCAAAATATTTGATTTGCAACCAAGCATATAAATGACTTGTCTAGTTTTTATTTGTTGACAAAATTGTCAGTAGATGCAAGAATTATGATGACAGTGTACTTTTCAAGGGTTTTAGCTTGTCACAAGCTAGTAAAACTATATGTATTTAATTCTTGTTCATTCTACAATAGCCTCTGTGCATAACTGTAGTCCCAGAGGCATACATTACATACCCATTCATTGTTCCGGTTAATTTTCCACTATTTTTTGTGAGATGTGTTGACTAGACACCTTTACAAACACATTGGTGAAGAAATGTAAGTGTCTATGTCTAATGTATAATTTATTCCCAGATTGTTCTGATAATATTCCCTGAGGTAAATGAGAAAAAGAGGTTGCGCATGCATCAGCAATGCTTTTCAGTAGAGTGCTAAAGCCAAATCCAGTATTCATCAAAAAATAGGAATTAAAAAAAAAAGTCCAAGAAGGTAGCACATCCAACAATTTAATAAATCGTGGACAAAGTAGGCAACTTACATTTCCATTTCTTCATCAGAGCTCTGATGTTGTTCATTGGAATTCTTTATGTAGGAATTAAACCCCATTGAGATATAGTATCTCATTTTCGAGAGGGTCCTGATGAAGGCTCATAGCCGAAACGCGTAACCGTTCCTTCTTTTGGTGTGTGCCAATAAAAGATAAATGGAAATGTGAGTATTTTGTCCACCATTTATAACATTTTTGGATGTGCTTTAAAAAAAAACATATTTTTTTTGTCCTTTGTAATAAGATTCCCTCTCTTCTTCTTGATTTGTGTTTTCTCACCCAGGTGAATGCGAGGACAGCACCCAGTACTGTGCTGTGGTGAAGAAACTCAAGCTATGCTACGTGGACCTGTACAAGCAGAGGTGCTGCCAGTCCTGCTTAACAGACGCCGGCGGCACCACCTAGCGGCGGGGCATGGCTATTGCAAATACAACTGAAATAATATATGGAAGGAGGACTCGAGTGAAATGGCTTGGAGACGGGAAGGGCCACACACTCCATACTCACCAGTGGTGGGGAGGGGGGGGGGGGGGGGGGGGGGGGGGGGGGAGAGTACTCACACGTTTTACTTAACACATTTAGGACTGAGACCAGATTCTACAAATGCCTTATAAATCATGACAGTTTTCAGAAACAGTGGTTCTCAAACTATTTCATGTCAAGGACCCCAGAAACTATATAATTGGCTGCCGACCCCCATCTGAAAATATGTTGTTCCAGGGAGTAAAGGCCCGGAATTCAAAATGTACTTTTATAAAAGTACAAATGTATTGGCATCAAAATGTACTTAAAGTACCCAAAGTAAAAGTGCTCAGTTTTGCAGAATCTCAAGTCTTCAAATGCATTAAAAACAATTCTTAAAGCTCAAAATGTGTCGCAATGCGACGGATTGTGAGCTTTGTAGATCTGGAATATTTTCACATGAATGAAATGTATATATGGCTGAAGTGGTGTATGTTTTGTAATAATAATTCAAAATCTACAAAGCAACTAGTAAATAAAATATAGTGTCAAATAAATGTAGTGGAGTAAAAGTACAATATTTGGATCCGAGATGTAGTGGAATAGAAGTAAAATGTATTGGAAGTTGGAAATACTCAAGTAAAGTACAAATACTTCAAAGTTACTTAAGTTACTTTCCACTACTAATACACACACACATGCGCACGCACGCACACACACACGCACGCACACACGCACGCACGCACACACACAGGCGCCCCAATTCCACTGTGGGTCCACAAATGCTCAGCTCGATTCGGAAGTCTAAAGGAAGAGGTGCAAATTTGATTGAAACGTCTACTACACTTTGGAACAATAAGTGCTCACCAATTTATGGACTGAATGGACTTTCCTAATCTGGACTCTTAACCCTATAGCTCTTTGTGTTGTTTTTCTATTGTTTGTTCTAGTAGTGACATTGGATAAGAGATCCCAGAATGAGAATCTTGGAGTCGCTTGCAAGTTGCAACAGAGGACGGTTATTACTATCCCATTTAGACCTCAGGCCGATTCTAAAAAAAATCTTTCTGAATCATTCTGAAAAACCCTATATATTCAAAGATTTGCGGCACATTTTCACAATAAAAAACAAAAAACAAGCTGATAGCGTGACACTCTGTGACGCACTATGAGCTTGTAGATCTGCTATTTTTCCTTAGCTAAAGTGTAACATATGCTTAACGGAATGCTGTTATGGCCTACACTAGTGTCAAGGCCTCGACTCGTGTCGAGTCTGGTCTCGAGTCCACGTTTTAATTCTGTTTGGATGTGTCAAGGCCATGTGCTTTGGAATCCCACCACAGCTCCAGGAAACCCTGCTGCAATTGGCCAGTAGTCGCTGTGATTGACAGTTCTCCTTTTTTGCAACTATTTTGCAACTTTTTTGCAACTTTTACCTAACCCTAAACCTAATCTCAGTAAAACTATGCCTGCCCGGGAGCCAATCAGACAAACGGTAAGGCGGGTCCTGGATCCTGGAGCGGCGGTGGGATCCTGGAGCTTTGGTGGGGTTCCAAATCACGCGTCAAGGCCAGGAAGTAGTTTTTATTTTGGTCACACCTCACGCGCATAGCCTCTATTCTCCTTTAACACCACTTTGTGATCACGTTCATTGACAGAAGAACACCGTTGTGTTACAGCTTAGCATTTCAGCTGAGTCATTGTTCTTCTATAACAGACGCTGATGATCGGATGCGACTGGCTTTGACCTAGCAGATAATGCAATAACACATGGCATTTTGAACAGTGAATCTAATATATGATCATACCCAATGTGCTGCATTGTAAATTATGTCTTGTATATATTTACTATGTTTCAAGTGCAATATTGTACATTCAGTGTATGTAGATTGTTTTATTTGTCCTTTTCTTTTTTCTTAATTTTTTAGACTTTCTTACTTCTTGGTTCATGATTTATAGGTGTCTTGTTTGTTTCATCTATTTAAAACTCTTATTTCTGATCCAGAAAGACATGGAGCACTCGTTGATGTTGATATTGAGGCGGTATCTCCCCAGCCGATCTTCTGGTTTTGTTTGCATGTACTTCACATGCAATCTCGGATGTTTTTATTTGTATTTTTATATATATAATATATATATATATATATATTGATATGTTACTTAAAACATGCCACTCGGGCCGGACGGTTAGCTCAACCGTCTGGGCACCTAGGCTGCTGAGCCAGCCTGATGGCGTGCCGCGGGTTCGACTCCCGATCCCGACGGCCCTTGCCGCGTGTCTCTCCCCCCCCCCCCCCCCCATCTCTCTCCCCATTTCCTGTCAGTCTACTTTCAACCTATCAATAAAAGGCAGAAAATCAATAAAAAAAAACATGCCACTCAATAACACGCATAAATTTACTTCCATGCTGCATTTCTGTCCTTGGCTACTGAAAACGACGAGTATACTATTAGCATATCCAGGGTGTTGACGTTCTCACTATTTGTGTGGGATAACAGTGTGATCGAAGGAACGTGAAGTATTTTAACAAACATTAAAGTGCAGATAATAACAGTAGGCTACAGTGGAATAAAGATCGTTTGGTCACTTTGTGCATTTTTGTTAACTCATTTTGTTCTTGAATATCTGTGTTATCGTTCTTTGAAAATATGTTATCGGCAGCGGGTGGACGGTAACATAAAGTAAAGTACATTTTACTCAAGTAAGCACAGGTCCAGGCCTTACAGCGTGTCCGAGTCCCGCTCATGACGACCATTGCTGCGTGCCCCTCCCCATCTCTCTCTCCCTCCTTCCTGTCAATCTTCACTTGATACTGTCAATAAAGGCAGAAAAGCCAAAAACTAATCTTTAGTTAGGGGGGGGGGGGGGGGGTTTACCAGGCTACACTAGCCCCTCCTATGCCCAGCTTTGTGTGCTTGTGTGTACGAAATAATGATGATTTGATTGTCTGAGCACGGAATTTCATGTATGATGATGTACAACGATAAGAGCGCCCTTCCCTTCACACAAGTCTGATTTATTTTCAAATAAAGTAGAGATGTACTGTAGTGATGCAGTAAAAGTATTGGAAATTGGAAATACTTCCACTAGTTAAGTAAATGTACTTTAGTTTACACCACAGCTGATGTGGGTAATGTAATTACATGATAGTAAAAACAATCAAAATCTACAGAGTAACTATAGTAGCTATAACGTTTTCAAATAATTGTAGTGTATGTACTTCATCAACAGTCAAAGGTTGGTCTCCATGCATGATGCAGTCCAGACGGATACCGTATATCAGTGGTTCCCAAACGGTTTCGTGTCAAGGACCCCCAAATCAACATTTATTAGGCCACGGACCCCCCATTTGAAAACATATGCCAGTGTTAATGTTTCGGAATCACTGCTGGAGACATAAAAATCCTCCCTTATTGGGGAATAAGGGAGGATTCTTTACGGCTCCAGCAGTGATTCTGAAACATTAATTTCAAGGACCCCCCCAGTTTCACACGCATCAGGCTACGGACTCCTGATTTAATGGCATTTCTATCTCTGGTACCCCAATTTATATCGTAAAACCACTGTTCATTTAACTCTGAGAGTGTACAAATGGACCCGTCCTTGAGGGGGTTCCAGGTGTTCCAGGGACCACCAGTGGTCCTTGAGGGGGTTCCAGGTGGTCCCCAGTGGTCGGGGTTCCAGGTGGTCCCCAGTGGTCCAGGGACCACCAGTGGTCCTTGAGGGGGTTCCATATAGTCCCCAGCTAAATGACGGAGAGTTGGTAACCAAATTGACCTCAAAGATCTTTAAATCTTGAGAGCAACATTAAACCAAATGGACCTGTATAGTTCCATTTGGACCCTTATAGATCCATTTGGTTTCATTGTAGGCTTTTAATAGCTAGATTATTGTTATCATCTGCATTACTTAATTTACAATAATACACTTAGATACATGTATATTATACAATTAGGCCTATAATAAACATTATATTTTGATGAACGTTTGCCTGTAGACTTAAAGATAATTCTGAACAGATTGTTTTTGCTTGAATCCTTGGGTTAAAGCTGTGCTGCAAAACTCAGTGACTCACTGTGTATAACACACACATTTGTAATCACATATATCAATCATATTACATTAGTCAAACATTAAAAAAAAAATCACACCAGTGTGAACCGAGTGGTGCAACTCCCGTCTATTGGTTCTCTGTATCATTCCAATTTGTATCGTTCCAATTTCTTCTCTGTATCGTTCCAATTTCTTCTCTGTACTCTGGTGCCCCCTACTGGTATAAATAAGTAACATACCCGTGCTCACTTATACAGGTACACATACAGGTACCTACCTACCTACCTAGGTACACGGACGTTGCTGGATGTAGGAGTGGTTGCACCACTCAAAAAAGAACATATAGATACTACAAATATATTCAACCTAGGGTCAAGGGACAAGTCAAAGAAAATCCTCACCTTCAATGTGTCTAATTCCTCTCGCGCGACTTGTCCTTTAATTGCTGTGACCAGTGTGACCACACAACGTGACAGGCATGATGCTCAAAGATTCATTGCGATATTCCATTGCATGCATCTGATCTGATCTGATCTGATCTGGCAACCTAATTGACAACCACCAAGGAGCGTCCTCCGTTGCTATGTGACGTTAATCTTACGTACCAGCTAGTGGGCGTGGCGAACGTCAACGTGTATCGGCACGTGACGGCACGCACGCGCCGACTTCTTCCGGAGACAACAAACACAGTCAGAGAGAGAGCAACGTGAGTCGATACTCGAGAGATACTGTTACTGTTCACATCATGCGTGTTCTGTTCTGTTCTAAATAATAACGTTGTTTTGTCGTGTTTTACACTATAAACAGTCACGGAGTGACGTGACAGAATCCTCCTTCTCGTGGCGTGGGTAAAGATATCAATTCAAAGGAGCTTTACTTTTAGCATGAGAAAGCATGCGTTTACTTTCAGCCAAAGCAACAGTCAAAAAAGTAATAAATAAATACAGTTGAAATGGGGAAAGTATGTACAGTTGGAGGGGTGGGGGGTACACCGGTACAGCATTGTGTAAACAGAGCTATGTCACATGTGCTTATATATACATGTTATAAAAGGTTATACAACAGCTTTTTTGAAACAACCACCTTTTTGCCACTTTGTGACAAATAAGCATTTTTCTCAAGACTAGACCTCAGATTTAAAGTCCAACGATTTTTCCACCCTAAAACATGATCATCAGGTATTATTATTATATAACTGTTTCCAAAAAGTGTACAGTATTTGTTAAAATGTTGTTTTTATGTGTGCACGCCCACCAGTTCATTAAGTAGGCATGGTTTGCCTGGTGGGTGGTGATCCATTGCACATAAAAACAACTCCAGGGTGTCTAATGAAGTACTGTCTGTCACCTCATAGACACATGAAAAACTGGAAAAATACAAAGAATGTGGCACTCCATCTTTAAGACGTTTAAAGGGAGCAGCTCTGTTTACATGTGCAGTAGGTCTACTTGGTACAGATAGTAGTTCTTAGGGTGGTTGTATTCCATTGGCTAACATTCTTTTGTCACAACACTTCACAAGTCTCCTGTGTTTGCACATTGTTGTATTTCTCCCAATAGCTATGGGAGTTTTCTGTGGGAAATATGTGTATGTTTTGGTACAGTGGGCAGGACAGTGGCGTGCACCGACATTTAGAGGGGCAGGTGCTTAAGTGAAAATAGGGCACCTTGTGGAACCGGCCAGTTAGTTGCCTTAATAGTGTGAGAATTATAGATTTTGGGGCATAAATAATATTTTAGAAGCTTTTATTTTATTTATCAAGAATTGATCAATGTCACCAAAAGGGCACATTGCTGTCCAGAGGGCAAGGGCCGGTGGTGCTCTAGCAGCCCCTAGTGTCTATCTGTGCACGCCACTGGGGCAGGTGGTTAGAAAGTGTGTTCATTGTTCATTCTAGATCTAGACACACTTCTGTGGAGTTATTAATTATAGCCATGGTTCACATGACACTGCTGAGTCCTTTTTTGATTGATTGATTGATGAATTTATTATTGGAGAATTACAGTACAACTGACAAATGTCAAGCACAACTCAATACAAAACGTAACTGTGGAGGACAGTCACGACACCATAAAGTATTACACTTGTTTATAATAGGGCCCACCATGTTCAATTCATCATACAAATTAGATACGTACAAATATACTCTTCTATTTTGTCAAAAACAGGAACTCATCATAGAGGAGGTAAAAAGGGAAAAAAACTAACATTGAGGGGAAGGGATTCATTGTTTACGGCGGCGGCCAGCCGCCAGTTTCTAATTGCAGCCGTCCGTATAGGTGCCCTTTGAGAGTGGTTTTGAAGGAGTCAAGGGATTTGCATGTCTTATTAATGACTGTTGGTAGGGTGTTCCACATTTTGGTGGCATAGGAGCGATACTGTTGAGTTTGTAGACTATAAAACTACAACGATGTTTGTAAATAACAAAGGAACTTAAGGAAGCTAACATGACTACAGTAAATTACGAGCATGGGGGCCCTACTAGCTATAAGTGATGTGTACTTCATTCTTTCCAGGTAAATTACGAGCATGGGGCACACAAGCTTAAACAAGATCATTGCACTCCAGAAAAACCCTGCCAACATCAGGAACCTCTGTATCCTGGCTCATGTCGACCATGGTGAGTTGTTGGTGATCATGTTACAGCACCTTTAAATTATGGCACTGACTTTTCTCATATAAACATTATCAATGTCTGTGCTGTGGTTTTCAATATTTACAGGCAAAACTACACTGGCTGACTGCTTAATTGCAAGCAATGGTATAATTTCAAGTCGCCTGGCTGGACAGGTATGTGTGTGTGTGTATGTGTGTCCACCAAAGGTATTCTATTTCTTACCTACATATTGCACCTTTTATGGGGTTGATTGATTCATTTGGGGCAGCAGTGGCTCAGGGGTAGAGCGGCCACATGGCAACTGGAACGTTCCCAGTTCGATCCCTGTGGGCGGCGGCTCCCCCAGAGTTACTGTCGAAGTGTCCTTGAGCAAGACACTGAACCCCTTGCATGGTTTCCTCCGCCATCGGTGTGCGAATGGGTGAATATAATGCACAATCTATGACTGTAAAGGTGTATGACTGTATATGTGAATGTACAGTAATGCACAATCTATGTAAAGTGCCTTGGATAATACAAATGCACCATTTACCATTTGATTTCGTCAGCTGAAACGATGACTAAAATGACTATACCCTTTATCAATGACGAAAACAAAATAGAAACTAAATAAGCTTTGATGACTAAAACTAAGACTAAATATATTGACAATTTCGACAACAAATAAGAAACAGACTATTATGTTATTGGGAGGGATCAGTGGAGAAGAGATCTAGTAGAACTAAAAGCTGTTAAGTTTATTGTTGTGTTCTGAAAATAGCAGATCTACAAGTTCACAACTTGTAGATCGACTATTTTCAGCATGCAACCAGTAAAGTGTAAAATCACCCATCAAGGCACAACAAAATGCATTTGTGTTGACAAACTCAACTAGTCGACTAAATTCTTATGATATGTAGTCAACTAAACCTAGACTAAAACATTTCAGATGACTAAAATATGACAAAATTCAAAATGTGCTGTCATGACTAATAGTACCTGTGTTTTTTATTTGCAATGTCTTCTGTTGCAGCTGCTATATCTGGACAGAAGGATGAACATATGTCTTTATTTGTAATTTATTCTATTCCAGCTGCGATATCTGGACAGCAGGAAGGACGAACAGATCCGTGGAATCACTATGAAGTCCAGTGCCATCTCTCTGCACTATGCAGTTGGTAAGACTTTGGCCACTTTTCCCCACAACGCAACGGTCTCCAGAGAAAACAGTCCTGTTGAGTTCTCACTTTTTATTCAGCTTTTACACAGAGACGCAACAGCCAGTGTTGTTTTCGTCGACTAAAACTATGACAAAAAATGTTTGTCGACTACCTTTTTTCACTGACGAAAACTATATGGAAACTAAATGAAAACTTAAGCTACGATGACTAAAACTAAGACTAAATATACCGGTAGTGACAACAAATAAACAAATAAAAACTAGACTGTTAGGAAGGGACTAGTGGACAAGAGATCCAGTATAAGTCACTTTACACTTGTTGCATGCTGAAAATAGCAGATCTACAAGCTCACAATGCGTCGCAGCGTGACACGTTGTGAGCTTTTAGATCGGCTATATTCAGTGTAAAATCAGTCATTATGACGGCATCAAGGCCTGAGAAAATACATTTTAGTCTACTAAATCAACTGTAGATTTAGTCGACTAAAATCTTATGATATTTAGTCGACTAAAACTAGAAAACACTAAAACATTCCAGGTGACAACACTGCTTCACCCCCCCCCCCCCCCCTCTTCTCCCCTCAGGTGAAAAAGACTACCTGTTGAATCTGATCGACTCTCCGGGTCACGTTGACTTCTCCTCGGAGGTGTCCACGGCTGTGAGACTGTGTGATGGAGCCATCGTCATCGTAGACGCCGTGGAGGGAGTCTGTCCCCAGGTCTGTGGCTATTCCGTCCACAAAAAATTCCTACGACGAAAAATGCTCGTCGACCATTCCATTTTCCATGTACAAGTAGAGATGTCCCGATTCTGTATCGGTATCAAATCGGATCGGCCCTTATTTGGTCATATTGGGTCATATCGGTATCCTGGAATATGCCAGTCTAACCACAGATCCGACACAGTGGTAAGGGGTTTACACTATGGCAGGTAAATAAAATGTTGGTGCATGTAGAGTTTGCTTTCGAGTTGCCCAAACTGCAAGTGCACATTTGAGTGAGGAGGAGTCTGATATAAGCACAACTCGATATATATATATATATAGCTACTGTATAAACGCGGTTGTAGGCCTGACATCGACATTTAAAAACTGTCCACCTATCAGTGGTGCTTAAAAGATTTGAGGCACATTTTCACGATTTTTCAAAAATAGCAGACCTGAGTGGCGCGCTATGAGCTTGTAGATCTGCTATTTTTCAATAGCTAAAGCATAACATAATGCTAATACCAAAAAGGGTTCCCACCCAGAATGTAGACGCAGGCGGTTGTTTAATGTCAATGTGTGTGTTGTTGTGTTGTAGACGCAGGCGGTGCTGCGTCAGGCCTGGCTGGAGAACATCAGACCCGTTCTGGTCATCAACAAGATGGACAGACTGATCCTGGAGCTGAAGCTCAGTGCCATGGAAGCGTACACGCACCTCCAGAAGATCCTGCAGAAGGTGGGATTCTTCTGAAAATGTCTTTGACTGCAGCATTACCTCATGCCGTTTTACATTTCTGTCTACTTAAGTAACAAGGGTAAATTATCGAAATGTGTGGCAAATCTGCAGAAAGCCACTAGCTTTCTTCATAAAATGTGTTCATAATGGGTGTCTACTATCACCGTTCAATTTGTTCCACTTTGTTTCCCTTGGGAAACTTTGTGACAGCTGCTGAAAGTGGGGGGAACCATTAACAAACAATATAAGGCAAAATTCTCAACATTTAAGTATCATGTGACAAAGTCAAACTAGGGGGTTTTCATGATTCTGAATCCATTCCAAGCATTAGTTTTGCACTAAAAACACTCCTTCGGCTAAAAACGGCCATAGCCTTCATCACAAAAGTGGCTATGACTGGATTTAGCCTAAGGAGTACCAACCAAGGAGTGTTTTTCGTTAGATATAGGTTGTTAATGGTACCCCGACTTTCAGAATCCGTTACAAACTTTCCCAAAGGAAACAAGTTGGAACAAATTGATTAGTAATAGATTAGTAGACACTATTTGTGGCCAAATTTGACTGAGGGACTGCCATTGGACTTTTTTTTTCTTCATGTCGTATGAAAGCAGGGACTCATAGCTTCAAATTGACATATTGGTTGTTCAGTTTGACCCAACAGTTTTGGAGATATGGCTTATAGAGTAATGTCTTGCAGAAAACAGCGAGTTAGGGGCACGGTGGCACAGTTGGTAGTGCTGTCGCCTCACAGCTAGAAGGTCCTGGGTTCGATTCCCACTCGGGGCGCTGTGGGTGCTGGCGGCGTGTTTCCTCCTCCGCGTCATCAGTGCCCATACCCGAAGGCGGGGTTGGCGAAAGGGCCTTTCTGTGTGAAGTTTGCATGTTCTCCCCGTGTCCCCTAGGGTAGGTACCCTCACAAAAACATGCAGTAATCCTGGTCTCTAAACTGCCTCCCCCTGGCCAGCCGGGGCGCCTGATGGAGGGGAAAGGAACTGGTTGGAATAACGTGTTCCTTCCACGCGCTACGTCCAAACAGGGAAACTCCCCCCTGTCAGGTGTAAAGGAGCAACTAGGACACTCAAGCATGAAGGAAGCATGAGTTAAGTCCGTTGCTCTCCCCAGGTTGGCGGAGAGTGTGTAGAGCCCAGGATCACATTAGATGATTGACACAGGGGTGAAAAATGGGTTACAAAATCGTGGGATAAATAAAAAAAAACAGCGAGTTGACAAAAAGTCAACTCTAGTATGTGAAGAGTCTGCCTGTGCTATTAACTCATTTTGGATAAAACAAAAAGTTTTTCTCCTGTGGTGAAAAGCTGGAGGTTGCACGATGGCAAGGCTCTCAGTCAAGTCTGGTCACATTTGGTCTCGATTTTGTTATATCGCTAGAAGCTCCAAAAAGCTTTCATATTTTGAGGGAGAGGCGGATGAGGAGCAGAAACGAAGCACTAGTATATCCATTATCCATTAGATCAAAACCACGGAGACGAGGCATTCTTTCTGCCGCGCTAACAGCTAATGGAACGGTAAGCTAATGGCCGAAAATTCAGAATATTCTTCTCTGGCCTGGTATCATTGAGGATGCTCTACTAGGACGTGTACACACGTCCTTTGAACGTGTCGTTTGGAATCCCTAGGACGCGTGGACACGTCGGATGGACGGAACCAGTTAAAGTATTCAAAAAGTAAATTGATTAAATGCTGTGTGGTGTTCTCCACGTATACTGTGTGACTGTGCTCCTCCCTATCCCAGGTGAACGCAGTGACGGGGTCACTGTACACGTCCAAGGTTCTGGAGGAGCGCGCAGAGAAGGAGGAGAAGGACAAGGAGAGCGAAGGAGGAGGAGGAGGAGGTCCAGGGGAGGAGGAGGATCTCCCAGGAGGTGCAGAGCAGGTGTATGACTGGAGCTCCGGGGTGTTGGAGACGGACGACTCCCACCTCTACTTCTCTCCTGACCAGGGAAACGTGGTGTTCAGCAGCGCAGTGGACGGCTGGGGGTTCAGGTATACATACTGTACACGTTGGAGTGGCACATTTAGATTAATTTATGGGTATTTTTTGTCGTATTTTAGTCATCTTAAAAGTTTTCGTTTTACTCTAGTTTTATTTAGCACTTTTGTTTTGCCAGGGAATTCTACTCTGAAATCTCAACTTGAACGCACCAGTGTTGATTTTGACAACGCAACCAAACATCCCTCCCTAACATTAAAGTTCTACTGGATCTCTTCTCCACTAATTCCTCCCTAACATTTAGTTCTACTGGATCTCTTCTCCACTAGTCCCTCCCTGACATTTAGTTCTACTGGATCTCTTCTCCACTAGTCCCTCCCTGACATTTAGTTCTACTGGATCTCTTCTCCACTAGTCCCTCCCTGACATTTAGTTCTACTGGATCTCTTCTCCACTAGTCCCTCCCTGACATTTAGTTCTACTGGAGCTCTTCTCCACTAGTCCCTCCCTGACATTTAGTTCTACTGGATCTCTTCTCCACTAGTCCCCCCCTAATATTTAGTTCTACTTGATCTCTTCTCCACTAGTCCCTTTCTAAAATTTAGTTCTACTTGATCTCTTCTCCACTAGTCCCTCTCTAAAATATAGTTCTACTGGATCTCTTCTCCACTAGTCCCTCCCTAACATTTCAGTCTAGTTTGTATCTGTTGATGAAATTGTCCACTAGATGGAGCTATAAGCTCAGATTTGATTATTTTGAACCAAGAGGCAGACCCAGATATAAGGTTAACATTTTTTCCAAATGTTAACCTTTTACCAGTGATGAAAAAAACAACAACATTTTGTACTTGAGTAAAAGTATCAATACTGCAATGTAGACATACTCTGTTATAAGTAAAAGTCTGGAACACAGCATTTATTTGAGTGAAAGTAAAAAGTATTCGTATCAAAATGCAATTATAGTACTAAGTATAAGTATAAAGTACTCATTATGCAGAATTTCCTGTATAAAATGTTAAAATATGTTGCATATTTTCAAATGGACAAAATGTATATTAGGGCTGAAGTTAATAATGTATGTTTTGTAATTATAATCTAAGTCTACAAAACTAGTAACTAGTCTGCTAAGTGCCTAAATTGAGTTAGATACATCCTCAGGTCTAAATGGGTTAACGTTGTTCAATCAGACAGGACTTTTCTGGATGTATGGGCTGTCAATCAGATAGGACTTTTTCTGTTTGGATGTATGGGCTGTCAATCAGATAGGACTTTTTCTGTTTGGATGTATGGGCTGTCAATCAGATAGGACTTTTCTGTGTGGATGTATTAGGAGCCTGTGGAGCGATGTGATCGGTTTTGATATCAATAATCTTCGTCCTGGGTGCTGCGCGTTACTAATTGAAAAGACGGTGAACTTCGCCCCGTGCACTCAGGGTGTTCAAAAAATATTTTATGGACATTGATATTTCAACTGGTAGGAAGAAACTTTCGCACAACTAGAAATCAGGCCTATGCACAGGTGCGTAGGCCAGTGGACATCAATGAAAGGAATGAAAATACACCCGCACACTGTGTATCTGCTCGGTACATGAGTATTTTCTTTTTAACACCCACCGCGCCACTGGTGTAGATCCAGGTAAAAAAAAAAGGCCTGTCCGGGACCTGTTCTACTTACTAGGTTAATACTACTTCCGGAAGTCTGGAAATGTGGCTTTTCAAAATAAGAGCTCAACTGGAAGAAATGCTGGCGTGAATTATATCCAAATTTTTCAATAAATGCTAGCAGCTAGAGTGTATGCCTGAAGAAGGTCTGGACGGTACTCGTGTACCGAGCAAATACACAGTGTGCGGGACGGGTGTATTCTATTCCTTAAAAAATCACACCTGTGTGAACCGAGTGGTGCAACTCCCCCCTCTCTATCTCTCTCTCTCTCTCTCTCTCTCTCTCTATTATGGATATCAATCCGCGTCGCTGACAACTATTTTTTCATTATTATTTTGGGTCGGCCTTTCCTTCTTTAACATACCTCCTAGACCGGATTGCGCATGCGAGCTGCCGTCCACGGGGGTCGGCCTTTCCTTCTTTAGCATACCTCCTAGACCGGATTGCACATGCGAGCTGCCGTCCACCTCCCATTATACAGGCAGACTAAAAGCTTCAATAACTCCTAATCTAATGAGCTCTCCATGGTTTGGTCTCATTAGCGCGATGTTCGGAGGTCTTTGCTGATTATCCGGTGGTCTAGATGGAAACATTGGTGCTTTCTAGAGCAAGGATGGCTATATTTTAGCTCGCTAGCATTGACGCTATTTATTTAGCACAAGATGTGAGGCGCGCATTGTACACACACGCACGGATATTGCTGGCCATTGCTGGTTTCACGCATGCGCACACCACTCATGCTCATGATGACTGATACATGATACAAGATACAAGATACATGATACATGTGGACATTCCTGGTTATAGGAGTGGTTGCACCACTCAAAAATAAACACAAAGGGTTAGGTATGCCCATATGATGACCATATGATGAGGATATGCTCTAAAAGTGTGAAAAGCTTATTTTTCATTTCACTAAGTTTAAGTAACCAGTTACTTTTGGTGTCTGTACCGTTATGGTTGTGCATACGACGGCAGTCATGACAAACACAGAACCAGATGCCAAAAAAGAGGCACAACATTATTTAATTTCACTGGCAGCTAATTATGATTTTAGTTTTAGTCTTTTGAATACAAGGTCACGTCATGTTTTAGTCAAGTGAAAAGTTTTAGTTTTAGTCTAGTTTTAGTTTACATCAATTGACAATTGATTTTGTCGGTGCTTTGATGACGTCGTAAATAATGGCTTGTTTTAGACTTGGTGGCATATGCGGAAAATAGCCGATCTACAAGCTCACAACCAAACATAAAATTACTTGTCTTTTAGTTCCACTGGATCACTTCTCCCTCCCTGACACGTTAGTATAGTTTCTATTCAACAACATTTTGAATTGTCAGTCCTAGTTTTAGTTATCATAGCTTAGTTTTTATTTCGAGTTTTCATCATAGTTTTAGTCGGCGGAATCAACACTGCCACTGTGAAGTGTGAACTGATACTATACTGAACATGAACATGACTGACTCTGTAGCCGTTTCAGGCTTGAGGCGCGTTCGTAGACTCCCTTTGTTACTATACTGTGTGTTGTTGTTGTTTTTTCCTAGCATCCAGCAGTTTGCCCGTATCTACAGCCAAAGGATGGGCATTAGAGAGGAGGTTCTCCTCAAAACCCTGTGGGGAGATTTCTACCTCAACGCCAAGGCCAAGAAGATCATGAAGGGAGCCCAGGTAACGGAAACTACCCTACTTAGTAGGTATTCTACCTGGAGGCTTCTCCTCTGTCTGTGTCTCGTAGGAGAGCTGTAGGCAGTTCAGAAACCTTGTCCACCAGTGACGGTAAACGTACAATATTTCACTCTCAGATGTAGTGGATTGGAAGTACAATTACTGGACATCAGTGTTGATTTCGTCGACTAAAACTAAGATGAAAAATGTTCGTTGACTACCTTTTTCCACTGACGAAAACTCAATGGAAACAAAAAAAAAACTAAGCTATGATGACTAAAACTAAGACTCAATATACTGACACTTTCGTCAACAACTAAAAACTAGAATAAAATGTTAGGAAGGGACTAGTGGACAAGAGATCCAGTATTTTTACAAATCATTTTACACTTGGTTGCATGCTGAAAATAGCCGATCTACAAGCTCACAACGCGTTGCAGCGCTGTGGGCAGTTCAGAAACCCGTCCACCAGTGACGGTAAAACGTACAATATTTGACTCAGATGTAGTGAATTGGAAGTAAATTACTGGACATTGGAAATACTTGTATTTAAGACTGACAGACTGCTACAGGTCAATCAGTCCATCTCCTGCGTCCTTCAGGTATTCTCTCTCTCTATCTCTCTCTTCCACGTCTCGGCCATGAGAAGAAGCGTTTGCAGGCAGATGGTGTAACAAGTCTCTGGTGGTTGTCTGCTACTCTCGGCTTTACCTTTATACAGCTACACAGCCACTGTCTGGCCTTGGGCCTGTTTGCTTTCGTACATGTCCTAGTCTCTCTGTCTGTCTGTCTGTCTGTCTGTCTGTCTGTCTGTCTGTCTGTCTGTCTGTCTGTCTGTCTGTCTGTCTGTCTGTCTGTCTGTCTGTCTGTCTGTCTGTCTGTCTGTCTTTGTCTTTCTTTCTTTGTCTTTCTTTCTCTGTGTGTATGTGTCTCTCTCTCTCTCTCCATTACGGTTAACACATTTAGACCTGAGGCAGAAGTCTTCGAAATCCAGAAAAAGTTTTCAGGAAAACCTCCAACCATTTTCATGTCAATGACCCCAGAATTACTACGGACCCCCATCTGAAAATATGTTGTTCCAGGGACCCCTGGAACAGAAGCAAAGATTTGAGTTAAAAACATTTGCTCTGAAAGAATATATATTCAACAGATTTGAGACACATTTAAACAAATAAATCAAAAAATAGCAGATCTACAAGTTTGTAGCGCGGAGCTATGAGCTTGTAGATCTGCTATTTTTCAATAGCTAAAGTATAACATAATGCTTAAAGATGGAGTGCCACCATTTTTTTCCACCCTAAAACATGATCATCAGGTATTTTTACAATATAAGGGGGAAGAACTTTTTCCAAAAAGTCTACAGTATTTGTTAAAATGATGCTTTTATGTGGACTCGCCCAAAAGTTCATTAAGTATGCCTGGTTTGCCTGGTGGGTGGTGATGGGTGGTGATCCACCTGAACTGAAGCCTCACCCACAGCTGTAGTTGTATGCTAAAGGGGGAGGGGTTAGGGGAGGGGCTGATAGTGTGGTGTCACTATATTACTGTTTACTTCATTGGCCTGTTTGACTGTCAAGGGTTCATCCTCCAGGAAGAAACCCTAAATACAAAGTCAATACACCATTGCACATAAAAATAACTCCAGGGTGTCTAATGAAGTACTGTCACCTCATAGACACATGGAAAACTGGAAAAATACGAAAATTGTGGCACTCCATCTTTAAAACACCAAAAGGAGTTCCCGCCCTGAATTGGTTAAAGTACCTACAGTATTTTCTAACCCCTTCACCATGTTCTGTGTCTGTTCCATTAATGAGCACAGTGAGTGAACGCATGCAGATCTCCAGCTAACGTGATATAATATGCTATTGTGAGATGCTAATGGGAGTGTGCACTTCAGCCACTTCAGTGGTGCCTCCTTATGAAACAACCCTGGCCGCCCACACACTCCATTTAGCCGATAATATGGTCGGCCTACTATCAACAGCATGTTCTCAACCAAAGGATTAATAAGGGGAAATTAGCGAAAAGTGTGGCAAATCTGCAAAAAAAAGATGCTTACCACTAGCTTTCGTCACAGATGTGTTCATAAAGGTGTCTACTATCACATATATGGTGGTCCGTGGCTCAAATAGGTCTGAGAGGCAAAATGTCATCAAATGGTGGTCCGTGGCTCAAATGGGTCTGAGAGGCTAAATGTCATCAAACGGTGGTCCGTGGCTCAAATGGGTCTGAGAGGCTAAATGTCATCAAACGGTGGTCCGTGGCTCAAATGGGTCTGAGAGGCTAAATGTCATCAAACCCCCCCCAACCTTCTCTCTCTCTCTCTCTCTCTCTCTCTTGCAGGCCAAAGGGAAGAAACCACTATTTGTGCAGCTAGTTCTGGATAACATTTGGAGTTTGTATGATGCTGTTGTCACTCGGAGGTGGGTGATATACATGATTTGATAAAATGCATGCACGCACGCACGCACGCACGCACGCACGCACGCACGCACGCACGCACGCACGCACGCACGCACGCACGCACGCACGCACGCACGCACACACACACACACACACACACACACACACACACACACACACACACACACACACACACACACACACACGCACATTTGAAATGTTTATTTATTGAGAAGTACAGGAATACCTTGTACAAAGGACATAAACACTGCCAGTGCAGTTTGACAATAAAAAAAACTAAACAACGTCCAAATTGAGCGGCTTCCTATAATGGCTGAAACTGAGCAATACCTCGCTAACTGCTTGGCTCTCCTTTTGGAATGGCCGGGCATTTGTAAGCCCCTCACAACCAACTTGTGCACATGCCCTAGGCTGCCAAAGATAAAAACTAAACGTTTACATCTGTAGCCTAGCTGTGAGATGGTATGCACTAGCTGCTGATACTTCAGCACTTTGATTAGAAAGGCTTCTTTCAGGCTATAGTCAAAGGTACAGCCAACCTCGAGAATGAACACACACACACACACACACACACACACACACACACACACACACACAGACACACACACACACACACACACACACACACACACACACACACACACACACACACACACACACCGCCCGGACTAAACATCAAGCATACACACAACAGTTTTTCACTTTCAAATCTTCAAAACGACCGGGTAGAAATAGTGGATTTTACCACGACTTTGAATCATTTTGCAGGGAACTGTTTGTTTCCTCAGCAGTGCTAGCTCTAACATTACATCTTGCTAGCTACATGTTTATTTATCTACATGTTGATTTCAGCTCTGACATTTATGTCAGACATGCTCTAGTGCAGGGGTGTCAAACTCATTTTGGGGCAAGGGCCACATTGCGCGAAAGGTGACTTGATGAGGGCCGCGGCCAGTTGCAGCTCACGTGGGTTGACTTACACTACTTGATACTTAGCTTTGTTTTCTAGACTGTTTATTGACATAAATTGACTTTATTTGTATTACAGTTGTAGGCTACAAGACGTTTGGTATGAGAGGTGGAAAAAATACCCAATAAACCACTCAAAAATTGTTAAAAATGCAATCATTATTTTATAAAAAATGGCAAATTGACATTGGACCTCTCCCTGGGCCGCATGTAGCCCACGGATCACCAGTTTGACACCCCTGTGTCTAGTATGTGAGGAGTCTGTCTGTGCTATTAACTCATTTTGGATAATCTGGTCACATACAGTATGTGGTCCTCCCAGACACAAGGAACTAATGTGTGTTTTACTCCTATGTGGTCCTCCCAGACACAAGGAACTAACTGTGTTTTACTCATGTCATCCTCCCAGACACAAGGAATTAACGTGTGATTTACTCCTATGTTGTCTTCCCAGACACAAGGAACTAACTTGTGTTTTACTCCTATGTGGTCCTCCCAGACACAAAGAACTAGCTTGTGTTTTACTCCTATGTCGTCCTCCCAGACACAAGGAACTAACTTGTGTTTTACTCCTATGTCGTCTTCCCAGACACAAGGAACTAACTTGTGTTTTACTCCTATGTGGTCCTCCCAGACACAAGGAAGTAACTGTTTTACTCATGTTATCCTCCCAGACACAAGGAATTAACGTGTGTTTTACTCCTATGTCATCCTCCCAGACACAAGGAACTAACTTGTGTTTTACTCCTATGTCGTCTTCCCAGACACAAGGAACTCACTTGTGTTTTACTCCTATGTGGTCCTCCCAGACACAAGGAACTAACTGTTTTACTCATGTTATCCTCCCAGACACAAGGAATTAATGTGTGTTTTACTCCTATGTCGTCTTCCCAGACACAAGGAACTCACTTGTGTTTTACTCCTATGTCGTCTTCCCAGACACAAGGAACTCACTTGTGTTTTACTCCTATGTGGTCCTCCCAGACACAAGGAACTAACTTGTGTTTTACTCATGTCGTCCTCCCAGACACAAGGAACTAACTTGTGTTTTACTCCTATGTGGTCCTCCCAGACGCAAGGAACTAACTCGTGTTTTACTCCTATGTGGTCCTCCCAGACACAAGGAACTAACTTGTGTTTTACTCCTATGTCGTCTTCCCAGACACAAGGAACTCACTTGTGTTTTACTCCTATGTGGTCCTCCCAGACACAAGGAACTAACTGTTTTACTCATGTTATCCTCCCAGACACAAGGAATTAATGTGTGTTTTACTCCTATGTCGTCTTCCCAGACACAAGGAACTCACTTGTGTTTTACTCCTATGTCGTCTTCCCAGACACAAGGAACTCACTTGTGTTTTACTCCTATGTGGTCCTCCCAGACACAAGGAACTAACTTGTGTTTTACTCATGTCGTCCTCCCAGACACAAGGAACTAACTTGTGTTTTACTCCTATGTGGTCCTCCCAGACGCAAGGAACTAACTCGTGTTTTACTCCTATGTGGTCCTCCCAGACGCAAGGAACTAACTTGTGGTTGTCCTCTTAGGGACAAGGAGAAGGTGGAGAAGGTGGTGGCGTCTCTAGGGGTGAAGGTGATGGCCCGAGACTCTCGTCACTCCGACCCCAAAGTCCTCCTCTCTGCCATCTGCAGTCAGTGGCTGCCTGTCTCCGAGGCCGTGCTCTGTATCCTTTGTGTGTGTGTGTGTGTGTGTGTGTGTGTGTGTGTGTGTGTGTGTGCACGCTCAGTGGTGTTGATTTCGTCGACTGAAACTATGTCCTTTTTTCACTGACGAAAACTACATCAAAACTAAATAAAAACTAAGCTATTGATGACTAAGACTAAATATAATTGTCAATTGCGTCAACAAATAAAACCTAGGCTAAAATGTTACTGGGGAGGGATTGTTGGAGAAGAGATCCGGTAGAACTAAAAGACAAGAGATTTTGTGTTTTGGGGACCCTCGGGCGTTGCACTCTGAAAATAGCTCCACTGCGACACATTGTATGAGCTTATTTCAGCAAGTGTCAAATCAGCAATTACGGCCTGCCAAAATACATTTTGGTGACAAAATCAGCTGTACAACAACAATCTTTTAGTCGACTAAAACCTTTCAGTATGACTCAAAAAAGTAATCGAAATTTCATTCAAAAGACTATGACTCAAATATTTCAAAATGTGCTGTTATCCCATTCAGGACGGGAACCCCTTTTGGTGTTTTTAAGCATTATGTTATACTTTAGTCGTTGGAAAAATAGCAGATCTACGAGTGCCACGCTATGAGCATGTAGATCTGCTTTTTTTCTTTCGTGAAAATGTGACAAATCTTTGAATATATATATTTTCAGAGCGAATGCTTTTAACTCATATCTTTGCTTCTGGGGAGGGGTCCCTGGAAGAACATATTTTCAGATGGGTGTGTGTGTGTATGTGTATAGATGTTATTTCCGTGTGTAGTCCTTAAAGCCTGTGTGTCAGTGATGGTGTGTGAGAAGCTGCCCAGCGCTCTAGAAATAGCGGAG
Source organism: Protomyctophum parallelum (assembly GCF_964188405.1). Classification (NCBI taxonomy): domain Eukaryota; kingdom Metazoa; phylum Chordata; class Actinopteri; order Myctophiformes; family Myctophidae; genus Protomyctophum; species Protomyctophum parallelum. The sequence goes on from NC_139699.1 coordinate 22,546,780, forward strand.
GAACGGGTGGAGAAGCTGATGAGTGTCGGAGCGCGACTGTTCGACTCACTTCCTCAGCAGACACAGGAGCTGAAGACAGGTAGCGCACGCACGCACGCAGCCACGCACACATACTAAAACTAAAGAAAACTGAATAAAAGCTAAATGAAAACCCAGCTATGACGACTAAAACTTTGGCTAAATATTATGACAATTTATATATAGATATAAAAAGGTGATAATGGTGAAATGGATCAAACGGGATCAAGGCGTGGAATAAAAGAGACGATCCGGGCACTCAAAGTAAAAAAAAGAAGAGAGAAAAGCCTTTATTAAATTAACAAGGAAGCGGCCAACATGTGTCGGCCATTGACTGGTCTTCATCAGGGCGAGAACTGCAGCGGCCAATGAGGTCCTGTCGTCTGGCGTTGCAGCCTTCCTGCGGCTGTCTGTCATCATCTTTTATTAATGTAATAATCCAACTATAAATGCACCAAGTCTAATCCACGTAACTCGAGAACCGTTCGGCCCCGCCGACTTCACATTCGACACACGCGTTCCACCCCACCACAAGGAGTTCAGTGAGTCGGTCGGACCCACGGTTGTCCAGAACCCTGCCCAGGATCCATATATGGAGCTGGCCTCTGTTCTGACCTCACAACACTCCATATTTGTGCATGGCTGACACATAACTCTGTATAATAAGGGGACACGGAGAGACACATACGTCGGGTATTAAAGGGACAGACATAATATCTGCGTGGGGCATGCATTTCCAACTTGCATCGTTCCCAGTAGGCCAGTGCCCAATGGGCACCGCCATAGAGCAGTGTTGTTTCCGTCGACTAAAACTATGACAAAAGATGTTCGTCGACTACATTTTTTCACTGACGAAAACTAAATGGAAAATACATGAAAACTTTTTGATTGATTGAAATATTTATTAACAGTTTGCAGAATTACAGTACATTTCAAGCACAAACTCATACAAAGACTGTTAACTGTGAGTGGACGACCCAATTAAGCATTACACTTGTTTACAACATGGTCCACCATGTTCAATTCATCAAAACTAAGCTATGATGACTACAACTATGACTAAATATACTTTCTTTTTTGTCAACAAATAAAAACGATACTAAAACTGTTAGGAAGGGACTAATAGTGGACAAGAGATCCAGTATAAGTCATTTTACACTTGGTTGCATGCTGAAAATAACCCGCCTAAACACATTTTGTTCGACTAAATCAACTGTAGATTTAGTCGACTAAAATCTCATGATATTTAGTCGACTAAAAAAATAGACTAACACTAAAACATTCCATGTGACAAAAATTTGACTAAAACGAAATGAAAACTATTCAAGAGACTATGACTAAAACTAAAATCTAAATGAGCTGCCAACCACAGCACTGCCGTAGAGGCCCCACGGGCACCTCTCTAGTAATACTCTCTACGTTGCAGCGTTCCTCCAGTGTTCCAGCGAAGACGATGCTCCGGTTATCATCTTTGTTTCCAAGATGTTTGCCGTGGACGCCATGGCCTTGCCTCGCAACAAACAGAGGTGTGTGTGTGTGTGTGTGTGTGTGTGTGAGTGTGTGTGTGTGGTGTGTATGCACTGAGAGACTGTGTGTGGGTTTATGTGCAAGTGTGTTTTTTACCCATATAGGGGGCAGCCACTAGGGGGTGCTCCTGTCCCACCGTGGCCCCCAGTGCTGTGACCAGACTTGTTCTTTGTTCAGAGAGAGAGAGCTGTTTTATCCTGATCTCATTTGAGAGCACTCAGACAATTCATAATACGATTATTAAGCCCATTTAGACCTGAGAACAGATTCTATAAAATGTCTTCTAAATCATGACAGTTTCCTGAAAAACCTCATGTTTCTATGTCAGTTGTGCTCAAAGTTGTTCATGTCAAGGACAACACAAATTATATGCATTTGGCCTCAGTCCTCTATCTGAAAATATGTTGTTCCAGGGACCCACCCAAGAAGCAAAGATTTGAGTTAAAAACGTTTGCTCTGAAAGAATATATATTCAAAAGATTCAAATGTTGGTTGACACTGTGGCACAGTGGGTCACTACCACCACCACCCCACCCAGAGGCAGAGATGGATTATGTGGCATTGTATGGCATAATCAGTAGGCTACTGGGCATAATCACCTGTAGCAGATTGTTTTCTTTCTTTACATTACAAATCATTACAATTTTAATGATTTTAAATAGGCCTATTAATATTCTCATATAATAATATCCTCTTCTGCCTGATTTGTAGGCTACAAATTACACATAAGCATGAGTTTCATATAGTTTGCAGATCTTAAAGCTCACAACGAGGGGCGTTATGATGCATTGTGAACTTATGAGTTAATTCAGTGTGCAACACCGCTGCATGTCAGATAATTGCTTGTTAATAGATTGATTGCACCTGCTGCCTTGTGCATGAAAAGGCAGCGCTAAACATTTTGCCTAATCTGCAGCTATAGTTAACAAGATAAATTGCACATACTATACAAAAGTATAAAGAGGAATTAGAAGCAGTGACAACAGGCCGTTTATAGGGGAATATGGACAGTAAACGATGTGTTTATCCTACCTGGGGTCTCTCATTGCAAAGTCGCTTTGAAGTTACTCAAAGGCTTTACCGTGACATTTTGGCTGCTTGCTTGCAAACAATATAATTTAGAAAGCAAGTTGAAGCATGGATAGCAGTCATAGCACCTTCAGAATGTTTAATTTCCACCCAAGAAGACAAAGCACTTTGACGAGGTCCATGTGCGCTCAGCTGTACACTGCAGGAGAGACCTGCCTGCTATCACTGCTGCTGATTGTCTGCTCTGCGCGCCTCAAAGTCTAATAATAAGCATCTGATCCTTAAGGTGGGAATATTCTTCGATATGGACATTCTAGCCATAATAGGGTATATGTCGGACTGTCACTCCAATATTGAGACTAAAAAAAGAAACATAAAAAACTAAAAAGGAAGCGAAGGTCGCCAAAAAAAGAGGCAGGCAGCAAATGTCGCCAGGATCGAGACTCGAACCCACAACACGCTGTCAGACCCGCTGGATTACTTGCCTATAGGTGCCCGGACCGCTAGGCCAGCCCGGGCCTTGGCTTTGATTTCTGATTTATCTCTGCGAGTGTATTTCAGCAGGTTGGTTGGTTGTATTTCAGCAGGTTGGTTGGTTGTATTTCAGCAGGTTGGTTGTATTTCAGCAGGTTGTTTGGTTGTATTTCAGCAGGTTGTTTGGTTGTATTTCAGCAGGTGGGTTGGTTGTATTTCAGCAGGTTGTTTGGTTGTATTTCAGGTTTCAGCAGGTTGTTTGTTTGTATTTCAGCAGGTTGGTTGGTTGTATTTCAGCAGGTTGGTTGTATTATGTGCATTCCCAATTAAACAATAATTATTAACCACGTCATGTTGTTAAATGGATGTATTTTATAAAAAACATTATGGTTTCTTCTTCGCTGGTTTAGGATAATTGAGAAGCATTTCCGCATTTTCTTCTTCTCTTTGTTGACCTGTTAGTGATGACAGGTCTGCAGGTCTCTGAACCCCCCCACTCCCTCTCCACCCCCCTCTGGCTGAAGCCTTCTCTTCTTCTCCCTGCCCGCTGTCACACAACCTGGCTTTAATTGCAGCTTCTGCCATCCGTCCATTGCACTGCGGGAGAGGGAGAGCAAGGTGAGGTCATCACAGACCCAGAGCTATAGAGAAGAAAAGCCTGTCCAAAATATTGTCTAATGAGCCTGCTGGAACTCCCAATCCTGATGCCTGCCACCTGCTACACGTGTGCTCACACACACACACACGCAGGTAGGCAGGCACGCACACACACACGCACGCATCTGATGATCCTGGAGTTAGTGTCAAAGTTGCCTCGGCAGCCAGACTTTTATCTCCGTTTGCATGCATTCGGCTAAAAAATGAAAGCCTGGGGGAAACCCGTTGGAAGATCTGACATAAAGAAAGCCCCACCTCCTTGTATTTCTCTAGCCAATAACAGTGCAGAGGGGCGTCGCTCCATATTTGGTGACGTCTGTGTTCTCCTTGCATGCAGGTTTCCTCCGCCATCGGTGTGTGAATGTAATGCACAATATCTGTGTGTGTGTGTGTGTGTGTGAATGTAGTAACTGACTGAGGTTATAGAGTTACAGGGTTTGGGATTGTGTCAGTAATCGGTCGGACTAACGGGAGGTCGGAACAATGACATTTCGACCGACGTGCCACTTGTTTTCCTCCCTGACCTACATTTCCAAGGAGGAACCCCCTCTACTCTCCCTTCTGCATATTATATGGGCACAGCTCAGCCTCCGTGCGTGGAGCCTGACCCAGATCTTTGGGACGGCGCGCGTCGGGAGACGATCGTCATGATGCGTGACACCTGCTCTGTCTCTCTCTCTCTCTCTCTCTCTGTCTCTCTCTCTCTCTCTCTCTTTCTCTCTCCTCACCACCGGTCACGGTCTGTCTGGACTCTATAGGAAAAGCAATAAAGCAGCAACATCTTCATGGCAGTAAAAAATGAGTGCAAAACAACAGCAGTTGCACAATGTATGGTGGCTGTGTGGAAGGATCCTATCGTGTGTGTGTGTGTGTGTGTGTGTGTGTGTGTGTGTGTGTGTGTGTGTGTGTGTGTGTGTGTGTGTGTGTGTGTGTGTGTGTGTGTGTGTGTGTGTGTGTGTGTGTGTGTGTGTGTGTGTGTGTGTGTGTGTGTGTGTGTGTGTGTTTTCCCGCTCCAACTCCATGAACGGTATAGTTAGAGATTAATTTATAACGCAGTCAACGTTAATGTTCATTTAGAAACTGCTGTATAATAAATAATCCCAGAAGTAATTGCAACTCCACAACTTCATTGTCCACCCGAGGCCAGAACATAAAACAATAAATACAAAACGGCTGTAATCGATTAAGTCATGTTTTGCTGCATCGACGCAGAATCGTGCGTGGCCCGAATCGCCGATGCATTGCAGAATGGATTATTAGTGGAAGCTCACATCCACCCATCATGCTCTTATCTGGGCTGTCTGCTTACAATGTAGGCATTTAGCCTAAACTCTTAATCCAGAGCCATTTACAATAAGCAAGGGCAACACAAGCTAACACATCAAAGGCATAGAAATAGTCATCTAGGATCATACAGTACATAGGTAAACATGATGCACTTTGACTTCCTCTGCATCTTCAATTGACCTTCTTTACATCGATTTGTGTGTGTGTGTGTGTGTGTGTGTGTGTGTGTGTGTGTGTGTGTGTGTGTGTGTGTGTGTGTGTGTGTGTGTGTGTGTGTGTGTGTGTGTGTGTGTGTGTGTGTGTGTGTGTGTGTGTGTGTGTGTGTGTGTGTGTGTGTGTGTGTGTGTGTGTGTGTGAATCGAAGGAATGGGACAGGTGGGGTGGGGTGTTTCCCTGCTGGCGCACACACACATTTCATACTCAGTCTGTTGTCATGACAGCCACCCCACACACACATGACATGCGCGCACACACATGCATAGAGATGCGCCCACACACATACAGTACAGAGTGTCTGAATATGTCTCCTCTCTGATTGGCTGATCAGGTCATTGGTTTGTGCTCGGGGGGGGTAGCTGGTTGGCGGGTAGAAAAAGCATGGACTGGCTGGCTCTCCTCAGTGATGGAAAGTAACTAAGTACATTTACTCAAAGGGCCACTTCACCCCTTTTGCAACGAGATCTTATTTTAACTGTCTCCGCACCGGCCCCGAGAAACCGAGTTTAATTCACCTTTGCAATGGATACCATGCCTGGCATCCCGAGATTAGTTTTATTCCCCATAATCCAGCAGTAAAACATATATAATTAGCATGATTAGCATTTCTTTTTTTTAATGTTTTTTTTTGTGGCTTTCGCCTTTATTTTATACTTTTTATGGAGGGACAGACAGTAGGCTGACAGGAAATGGGGAGAGAGATGGGGGGATAACATGCAGTAAAGGCCGTCGGGATCGGGAGTCGAACCCGCGGCACACTGCCAGACTGGATTACCAGCCAAGGTGCCTGGACCACTGAGCCATGGCCCAGGCCATGATTAGCATTTTTATGCTACCGGACCGTGACATTTACCTAAATACTCTGTCTTTATGTGCATTTTGGATCATAATATGCTAAAAATGCGATATTTGGGGCTTGATTAGAGCTTAATTTGACTTCAGAATCACCTCTCCTCCTGACCTGTGAAATAGCTAGTCGAAGTTTACTATTGTTTGAACCGGGACTGATTGTCGGCCATTTTACGATTTTTTTCAAAAACGTCTGGCACTGGTGCGCTAGCGGCCACTATAGCACTGGCGCTGATCCAGTTAAAATTTGTGGTGGGCATAGATTAATTTTTTTAATCTAGATTAATCTCACTGCAATCCTGGAGTTAATCTAGATTAATCTAGATTAAAATGGCTCATTTGAGCTACCTAAATAATGACCAGAAGTAAGTCCTTGTGAACAGGTTTAGACCAGGAGCCCTAAGTATGGATACAACTAGCCTATTAAAGGAGAATTCCATGCTAGAATGCTTTCTTATCTTTCTTACCTTTTTTTGTAGTTGTTACGTCCCCACCAAAGAGGTCCAGGTGTTTTTTGTGTGCAAAAACTCCTTTTTGGCTATTTTCCCTATCATAAGCCCTCAATGAATTGCATTGAATTGAATGGGAATTGAATGGGGCTATGGGGTGTTATGCTAATTAGCTTATTTCCATCTAAATAAGTAGTAAAGTGTGCCGCTTGGGATATTGTTTACATTATGAAGAGAGGATATATACAAAGAAATTATCATTTTGAGCGATGGAAATAAGCGAATTAGCACAACACCCCATAGCCCCATTCAATTCCCATTCAATTCAATGCAATTCATTTAGGGCTTATGGTAGGGGAAATAGCCAATAAGGAGCATTTGCACAAAATAACACCTGGACCTCTTTGGCGGGGACGTAACGACTACAAAGAAAGGTAAGAAAGCCTTTTAGTATGGAATTCTCCTTTAATACTTTATATATTTCATATTGTGAGTTTGTAGAACTGTTCACAGTGTTGCCACGTCTAGTCATTATAAGCTACTTTGGACTTGTCTATCTGTGAAGTTTCTTTAAAATATTGGTGGTCCTTGACATGAAAATGCTTGAGAACCACTACTCTAAAACAACATTGGATAATGATTTTTGACATTCACCACTATAGTTGCTTATTTTAGACTTGTTCTCTGACTTTTTCGGATTTTCTGACTTGATCTGGCCTGTTAACATTTTTATAGACCTGGTTGCTTGTTTCTCTCTGTCACGAAATGTGGCAACCTTGGTCAAAGCGGTTTGTTGTGGTTGTGAATCTGCATGGATAGCACAACAGCTAGGCTAGCAGGAGGCAGCAGACTGCTTCCATCATGGATAACAGTCTTTAGCGCAATTTGAATGTCCCAGCACTACGTAGATCCCAGCACTAGATATGGACTCATGGCTCCATCGCTGCCTCTTTTTTCTAGTAAGAAAAGTTGTGGAACTTTAACGTGTTGGTGATGCTGACTTGCTGTTTACCGTCCCTCTCACAGAGTGGACTCCGTGCAGACGTTGCAGTGCTACGCCTCCGCACACACACATGCACGCACACACACACACACACACACACGCGCACACACACACACACACACACACACACATGGCCGCCTCCTGGCCGCTATGCAGACCCAGCTCCCACTCTATTCCCAGCTCCCAGACCCAGTTTTGAGAATAGATTAACGGCGTTAATTATTTTAACGTGCGATAATAGTCTCGCGTTAACGCAGCACGTTAACGCCGATAACGGCCCAGCATTAGTTAAAATGTATCGTTACACCCCTAGTTTTAAATGATGCTCTTTGAAATGCACCGACACACTTGTCAAAAAGGTATCCGGCCCAAAGTCAGCACACGGCGGTGACATTTTTATGCACTCCAGCTTGAATGGAAATAATCTGCAATCAAAAACCTCCACTGGTAAAAAGGCAATTTTCTTTTTTTGCGGACAGCTTTAGTATCAATATATTGTTTCGTTTTCCAACTTTTGCAAAGTTAAAAGGTTTGCTTGTGGTTTCCACTGCGTCCTTCTCCAGTGTTTGGAAGCCATTACTTCATAACCACAGTGGTCGAGGCCAAAAACCAAACTCCTGCTGGCGTTCCCATTATTGCCAATAAGCGACTGAGGTGACATCTGGAGGAACAAAAACAATAACACTAGGACTTTAAGCTGTGGTCTCCCGGTGAGACTGTAGAGCCGGGGCTAGCACAACGGGGGCTGCACATTGTGTTGTGTAAACAGCGCAGTGGGAGATACGATCTAGTGGTGAAACCATACCTGCTCTTTGAATGAAAATCTGCCCGTTTTCCTTTGTCTCTTTTGTTGTGGTTTTCTCCATGTGGGATTTTGTTGGAATAGAGATACATAAAGGGGTTTTTACTGCAGCCCAGTGAAGTGTTCAAAGTCGTTCCGCAGGCCATGGGCTGCCTGTCGTCCTGTGTAATTCCGCCCCATTTATTTATTTTTAATCTAATTTATGCAAAACGGAGGTGTATGTCACTACAGCTCTCAACGGGCCTGAAAATAAAGGCCCAGCCCTAATAGGGCCAGCCCGAGGCTTGGCCTGGCCTGACTAATTGTGTGTGTGTGTGCGTCCGTCCGTCCGTCCGTCCGTCTGTTACCAGCTAATCTTAGGCATCGTTAACCCGGTCGATGCCACATTTTGCACACACACACACACACACACACACCGTTCTGTTTTCCAGAACGGCCTGTTATAGTGCCACCAGGAGGCCGACTTTTGAAAAACACATTTTTTTATATTACTCCTCCAGATTCTGTCCAAAAATACAGCAAATTGTTACACACTATCTCTATAGTCATGTGTTCAAGACGGATCTGTCCAATATTTCAGATTACATCCTAATTGGCTTGCAAAAGCGTGCAATTTACGTGAAATCTTTCACAGACTTTCCTACTAGGCTGAGGAATATATCCCATTCACATTGGCCTGACTAATCAGCATGATGTTAGGCCCCAAAACCTGAACATTTCCCCAAAAAAAGAAGAGAGTTATTTAATTAGTAGGGATGTCCCGATACAACTTTTTTAGTTTCCGATCAGATCCCGATACCACAATTTCTGTGTTAGCCGATATCGAATACCAGAGAATAATATTAATAATAATACAACATATATATCGTTGTTTATAGCAGACAACTCACTCAAATGTGCACTTGCAGTTTGGGCAACTCGAACGCAAACTCCACATGCCCCAACATTTTATTTAACTGCCATAGTGTACCCCTGTGTCAGATCGGTGGTTAGACTGGCATATTCCCCCAATACCGATATGACCCAATGTGACCAAATAAGGACCGATCCGATACCATATTGGGACATCTCTACTAATTAGCATAATTGTTTTGGCCCTGGTTCCCGAAAACGTCGGGTCGGGTTAGGCCAGAATTTTTTTCAAGTCTAGCAGTCACTCACGGGGAGTAGACAGGGCTATTGTCAGGGAGAAATTATGGGCTGTTTTAAGTGGTCTGTTGGATGCCATGACTCAATGCTATTGTGAATCTGTGACCAGCTGCATTAGTGCTGTAGTCATTGTGGGCTTTTTGAAGAATGAAGTATACAATGTGGGCACGCATGCGCACAAACACACAGGGCATGTACCCAGAGGTAATTTAGCGGTAATTGCTTTGTGTTTTTTTTCCCAGTCTAGCACCACAGCGGTACCTACTGTATCTGGGGAGTAATCGACACATTTAAGCCATGCCAACTATCAAAGCACTCGTGTTTTCTCAAAGTGAGTCCATATTTTATAAATGGTTACTCGTGGTGGAAGCTGACGGGACATGTGACCTCTGACCTTACATAATCATTTCCACATAATAACAGCCTTACGAACGGTTCCACTTTACCGCTCTCGCTCTCCTGTGTGAGTAATTAAGACATTCTGTACGGGAAGCCCTTTTGGTGTTTAAAGCATTCTGTTATACTTTTAGCTATTGAAAAATAGTGAAAATGTGACAAATCTTTGAATATATATTCTTTCAGAGCAAACGTTTTTAAGTCAAATCTTGTCCCTGGACCAACATATTTTCAGATCGCTGATCATGATTTAGAAGACATTTGTAGAATCTGGTCTCGGTCGAAATGGGTTAAGCCATGTTACACGAAAGGGTGATCTTTTATCCAATAGCCTGGGTTTGGGAGGCTTGTCATTTTCGGCTTTTATGATCCGGGCGGGAGCGGATGGTAACTTACGTCATGTTGTAGGTCACTGGTTTGTAGTCATCAGACAGGAATAGGGATGGTAATAGTTAACCTCCTTATGGCCATCCTAATTAATGGATTAATCGATAATTATTCACATCCCTACTAGGCAGGAACCCTCAAACCGGATTCAGTGTTAACGCAAAATAATTCTCTGCGATCAAAGGCATCATGATTTCAGGGCCTACCCTATGAAAGCCTTGATGCCGCGCCTCATTCCGACACTTTTCTTCTTGGAATAGTTTCTTTGGTGTATCCATCTTTTATTCCAACTTGTAGCGACTGGCGCAGTGTTGTTTTTGTACACCCCCCAGGCAGCTGACCTTTGACCTTCCTCCCCCCAGGCCGCTGACCTTTGACCTTCCTCCCCCACACTGCTGACCTTTGACTTTCCCCTCCCCAGGCTGCTGAACTTTGACCTTCCTCCCCTCCAGTCCGCTGACCTTCCCCCCCACCCCCCCCCCCCAGGTCGCTGACCTTTGACCTTCCTCCCCCCCAGGCCGCTGACCTTTGTGACCTCCCCTCCCCCCCAGGCCGCTGACCCAGGAGGAGATAGCCCAGCGCAGGGAGCTGGCCAGACAGAGGCACGCTGACAGGATGACAGCCAATCAGCAAGCAGAAAGCCAAGGAGAACCCGCCCAGTCAGGAAGTAAGACAACCAAGCCTCGCGTATAGAGCGTCGCAGTCCCGCCCCCTCGAGAGACCCGGAAAATAAATCCCCGTTCATTTTCCTCATAGACTTTTCAGAAAGTATTTATTTAAAGACGTTTACGCCGCGGACAAAGCCAACTCTTGTAGTGACAAACACAATTTTTCGGGCTGAACAAATAATTGTTTGGTCCAAAATATTGTGTTTGTTGTCATGATTTGTCACGACAAGAGTTGGCTTTGTACGACGCTTATAAGGTCTTTAAATAAATACGTTTTGAAATGTCTATGGGAAAAATGCATTGGAAACTATTTCCTGGGCCTGGCGTCGTCATGAAAGGGGGCGGGACTGCGGCGCTCTATAGCGATACTAGCGGTAATATCACTGCGTGGATATTTGTCACAATTGAGATGGGCAAAACTTAATCTGCATTGAGAGGGGCCATACTTAATCTGCTTTGAGAGGGGCCAGACTTAATCTGCATTGAGAGGGGCCAGACTTAATCTGCATTGAGAGGGGCCATACTTAATCTGCATTGAGAGGGGCCAGACTTAATCTGCATTGAGAGGGGCCAGACTTAATCTGCATTGAGAGGGGCCAGACTTAATCTGCATTGAGAGGGGCCAGACTTAATCTGCATTGAGAGGGGCCATACTTAATCTGCATTGAGAGGGGCCAGACTTAATCTGCATTGAGAGGGGCCAGACTTAATCTGCATTGAGAGGGGCCAGACTTAATCTGCATTGAGAGGGGCCAGACTTAATCTGCATTGAGAGGGGCCAGACTTAATCTGCATTGAGAGGGGCCAGACTTAATCTGCATTGAGAGGGGCCAGACTTAATCTGCATTGAGAGGGGCCAGACTTAATCTGCATTGAGAGGGGCCAGACTTAATCTGCATTGAGAGGGGCCAGACTTAATCTGCATTGAGAGGGGCCAGACTTAATCTGCATTGAGAGGGGCCATATTTAATCTGCCTGGGGCAATATGCATTGAGATGGGCCAGATTTAATCTGCCTGGGGCAATATGCGTTGAGAGGGGCCATATTTAATCTGCCTGGGGCAATATGCGTTGAGAGGGGCCATATTTAATCTGCCTGGGGCAATAAGCGTTGAGAAGGACCATATTTAATCTGCCTGGGGCAATATGCATTGAGAGGGGCCATATTTAATCTGCCTGGGGCAATATGCATTGAGAGGGGCCATATTTAATCTGCCTGGGGCAATATGCATTGAGAGGGGCCATATTTAATCTGCCTGGGGCAATCTGCATTGAGAGGGGCCATATTTAATCTGCCTGGGGCAATATGCATTGCAAAGGCAAATGAAGGCTGGCTATGCGAGGGTAAGGACAACCTGTCTCCCGTCCTGTTGCAAACACCCATCGAAATGTTGGTTTGTAGACCTTTTGGCTACTGTGACTGAGTCCATGTCTCTCTCTCTCTCTGTCTCCGTCCAGGTGGAGAGCCGGTCTCGTCTCAGGTGGACACTGTGGCGGTCAGAGAGCCGGTCTCGTCTCAGATGGACACTGTGGCGGTCAGAGAGCCTAGGCCGGGCATGGACGCGGAGGACGAGGACAAGGAGACGTTTGTGGCGTTCGCCCGAGTCTACAGCGGAGTGGTGAAGAGAGGACAGAAGGTGTTTGTCCTGGGGCCCAAATATGACCCCGCCCGGGGCCTCAGCATGGTAAACAAACAGTATATGTCCTGGGGTCCAAATATGATCCGCCCGGGGCCTGACACTAATTAGCCCGCGGACCCCTATTTGAAATATATACCAATATATACGATCCCTTATTTAAATGGAACTCTGGGACCCCCAATGTATATTGTAAAATCAATGTTAATTTAACTCTTGAGTGTGTGGTTCCATTTTAAATTTGTACACTCTCTGAGTTACAGTCCCATAAGGGTCCATTTGGTTCCTAACTATCATTTAGCTGGGGACCCCCTGGAATAGACCCCTGCTATAGAACATAATATGGTGATATATTGTATAGTGCAGGTTGCAAAAACTTGAAGAAATGAAAACGGCACCGCCAACATATTCATAATCCTATTCTTTGGGAGACACATCTGAGTGCAGGGAGCCCCCTTTCATGATGACGCCAGGCCCAGGAAATACTGTAATTCCCAATGCATTTTCATCATAGACATTTCAAAAAGTATTTATTTAAAGACATTTTAAGCGTCGTACAAAGCCAACTCGAGTTGTGACAAATCATGACAACAAACACAATATTTTGGACCAAACTAATAATTACAAAGAAGAAAAACAACCAAAAAAGTGTTGTAACCTGCCGTTCTTTTTCTTCTTTCTAATTATTTGTTCTGCCCCAACAATTGTGTTTGTTGTCATGATTTCTCACAACTGGAGTTGGCCTTGTACGACGCTTAAAATGTGTTTAAATAAATACTTTTTGAAATGTCTGAGGAAAATGAACGGGAATCATTTCCTGGGCCCTGGTAGGGGGCGGGACTGTGACGCTCTATTGGCTCATATGATGTAGGCATATGTGTGCGCATGACACACACACACACACACACACACACACACACACACGTTGCATGCATCACATGCATTCATGATGTAGACTTCGTCATAACTTTGCGTGGTGGCGCAAGCTTAAAATTAATCCGTGTCGATAACTTGTACATCTGTTATTTTTGCGCATGTGAAACTTGTACGCTGCCATTACATTTGCGCTGCGCCTCTAGGATGCGGGTGTAGTGGTCAGCTGACAGCTGTCATATCAATAGTGATCCCCGTAAAAAAGACATGCTTTTAGAACTAATTATTAAATAATCTATAAAGTCTGAATGCGTTCACACCAGTAATGATTCAACGAACCGCACCTTGGTTTGTTTGGAAGCGGACCGAGCTCGGCCTTTTTGGCGGACCTTGGTTCGTATATTTGATCCGCACCAGAGTTCGGATGCACGTTCACACCAGCCGAACCAAAGGGGTAAGCGGACCATGGTTCGTTTTAAACGAACCAAACATGTCCGCTGTGAAAGTGCCATTAGTCTAGTTTTAGTCATATCATACAATTTTAGTCGACTAAATCTACAGTTGATTTAGTCGACTAAAATTTATTTTGGTGGGCCTTGATGCCGTCGCAATGACACTAGCTGAAAACAGCAGATCTACAAGCTCGCAACGTGTCACGCTGCGACACACACACACATGCACGCACGCACACACACAGTAGAAAGCAGACCCAACACATGCAATAATCGGCTTGTGCGTGCGTGGGTTTGCCCTACCAATGTCTTTTCAACGTGGCCACCCATTCTTTATTATAGTGCTATTTTAGAATCGCTGCCTAAGTGCTACAATCATTTTCTAGTACAATTTCCAATCATCTCTCTGCTGATGCGTTGGAAGGCAGCGTAATAACGAGGCCAAATCATTTTCAAAAGATTTCACTTCCACTGCTGTCGTCATCCTCCAACAAAAAAACCTAATTGACATATCTGTGCACACAGTGCACAGAACCGAGGTTCTCAAACGGTTTGTAAATAATGCTTTAATCAAGGCCTGAATTACATTGTTACTTACAATAAAACCTTACATTTGTGTCATATTACGGCCCATAAATATGTACATCTTTCCCGCTAAGATGCAGTATGTGTCACAAGGAAAACTTGAGAATAACAGTACGTTACAAGAGATAGAAAATAACTTCACCCTTGCCATTTTTTTTGTGCAGGCTTCCGCCTTTATTTTATATGTTTTAGAAGGGCAGACAGTAGGCTGTAGGTGTCATGCAGTAAAGACCGTCGGGATCGGGGCGGGAGTCGAACCCGCGGCACACTGCCAGACTTAGACTACCGGCCAAGGTGCCTGGACCGCTGGCCCAGGCCACCCATGCCATTTTAACCACTTGAACCCCAGCGTCACTATTCTGGTCAATTATTATTGACAAGAAGCCCACACAATTAGAAAATGTAGAATAATTGTCATTTTTGATCAACGTTTGCCTGTTATCTCTCCTAATAGTACCAACATCAACACAGAATGGAAATCATATCCATTCAACTTCTGGACTTAGGAGGCTAATACTCACAGTGTCCCGTGGCTCAAATGCATAATAATAATAATAATAAATAAATAAATGATGAAAAAGGGTTGAAAAGCACTGGTTTAATCCGTTCAAGACGGGAACTCCTTTTGGTGTTTTTAAGGATTATGTAATACTTTAGCTATATTGAAAAATAGCAGATCTACAAGCTCATAGCGTGGCTTGTGGCCTACACTCTTTGAATATATATTCTTTCAAAGCAAATGTTTTTAACTCTAATCTTTGCTTCTGGTGGGTGCGGGGGTCCCTGGAACTACATATTTTCAGATGGGGGTCGGCGGCCAAATACAGAATAATTCTGGGGGTAAATCTGTCTTGATTTAGAAGACATTTTTTAAATGGGTTATGTGGCTAATCTGTTTTTGTTCTCTTTTCTCTCATGGCTCAGCTTCCAGAGGGCTGTGTTGCCTCCGGCGCCCTGCCCTCTGTGCCTCACCTGTCCGTCTGCACTCTGGACAGCCTGTACCTGCTGATGGGCAAGGAGCTGGAGGACCTGGACCAGGTGCCTTCAGGGAACGTCCTGGGTGAGTCTCCATTATTACACCACCAGGTGCCTTCAGGGAACGTCCTGGGTGAGTCTCCATTATTACACCACCAGGTGCCTTCAGGGAACGTCCTGGGTGAGTCTCCATTATTACACCACCAGGTGCCTTCAGGGAACGCCCTGGGTGAGTCTCCATTATTACACCACCAGGTGCCTTCAGGGAACGCCCTGGGTGAGTCTCCATTATTACACCACCAGGTGCCTTCAGGGAACGCCCTGGGTGAGTCTCCATTATTACACCACCAGGTGCCTTCAGGGAACGTCCTGGGTGAGTCTCCATTATTACACCACCAGGTGCCTTCAGGGAACGTCCTGGGTGAGTCTCCATTATTACACCACCAGGTGCCTTCAGGGAACGTCCTGGGTGAGTCTCCATTATTACACCACCAGGTGCCTTCAGGGAACGCCCTGGGTGAGTCTCCATTATTACACCACCAGGTGCCTTCAGGGAACGTCCTGGGTGAGTCTCCATTATTACACCACCAGGTGCCTTCAGGGAACGCCCTGGGTGAGTCTCCATTATTACACCACCAGGTGCCTTCAGGAAACGCCCTGGGTGAGTCTCCATTATTACACCACCAGGTGCCTTCAGGAAACGCCCTGGGTGAGTCGCCAATATCAATTTCAATTCAAAGGGCTTTATTGGCATGAGAAAACATACGTTTACATTGCCAAAGCAGAAAGAACAATACAACAATACTTACAATATCACACCCTTCATCTGAGGAGGAGGGGGAAGAGGAGGAGGAGGAGGGGAAAGGGGAGGAGTTGGAGGAGGAGGAGGAGTTGGAGGAGGAGGAGGAGGAGGCACCCGCTGGTGTCACTCTTCTAGAGCAGAGATTCTGAACCTTTTCAGGCCGTGACCCACCCCAAAATAATCACATTTGAGCTGAGGACCCCCCAGAATAAACTCATTTGAATTGGGGACCCCCCCAACCCTGGTAAGCCCTTGGAATGGTAGGAGTTGAGTGTATTACATTTTCGGTTACACGGATATATTGTGTATATTGTGAAAATATATCGGCTCTTTTCACAATCTTTGCCTCTTTCCCATATTGTTTTACGTGTGTGTGTGTGTGTGTGTGTGTGTGTGTGTGTGTGTGTGTGTGTGTGTGTGTGTGTGTGTGTGTGTGTGTGTGTGTGTGTGTGTGTGTGTGTGTGTGTGTGTGTGTGTGTGTGTGTGCGTTTGCACAGAAGTAGCATTTTGTCACCACCAAGTGTCACTTTTGATGCAGTAATAGTCTTTTTTTTTTTTTTTTTCTGTTGTTTCTGAGGTCTTAAATTGTCACTTCACTGTCATCTGGGGACAGTATTTGTATAATGGAAGGTTGCTGGTTAGAATCCCCAGGTTGATGGGGGTGATCTATGTGGACCAGAGATAGGAGGGTGTCACTCGTCCCATCTGGTACCCAGGAAGGGTCAGAGATAGGAGAGGGTCACACGTCCCATCTGGTACCCAGGAAGGGTGTCCCTTCAGACGGGTCGAGCAGCAGAGAGACAAACCCCTCTCAGTCCTGTGTCTAACCATTACACACTGTAAGACACTGTAACCATTACAACCACCCCTTGCACTGTAACCATTACAACCAGCCCTAGTCAGCACTGTAACCTTTACAACCAGCCCTAGTTAGCACCGTAACCATTACAACCACCCCTTGCACTGTAACCATTACAACCAGCCCTAGTTAGCACCGTAACCATTACAACCACCCCTTGCACTGTAACCATTACAACCACCCCTTGCACTGTAACCATTACAACCACCCCTTGCACCGTAACCATTACAACCACCCCTTGCACTGTAACCATTACAACCAGCCCTTGCACTGTAACCATTACAACCACCCCTTGCACTGTAACCATTACAACCACCCCTTGCACTGTAACCATTACAACCACCCCTTGCACCGTAACCATTACAACCACCCCTTGCACTGTAACCATTACAACCAGCCCTTGCACTGTAACCATTACAACCACCCCTTGCACCGTAACCATTACAACCACCCCTTGCACTGTAACCATTACAACCAGCCCTTGCACCGTAACCATTACAACCACCCCTTGCACTGTAACCATTACAACCACCCCTTGCACCGTAACCATTACAACCACCCCTTGCACTGTAACCATTACAACCAGCCCTTGCACTGTAACCATTACAACCACCCCTTGCACCGTAACCATTACAACCACCCCTTGCACTGTAACCATTACAACCAGCCCTAGTCAGCACTGTAACCTTTACAACCAGCCCTAGTTAGCACCGTAACCATTACAACCACCCCTTGCACTGTAACCATTACAACCAGCCCTAGTCAGCACTGTAACCTTTACAACCAGCCCTAGTCAGCCCTGTAACCTTTACAACCAGCCCTAGTTAGCACCGTAACCATTACAACCACCCCTTGCACTGTAACCATTACAACCAGCCCTAGTTAGCACCATAACCATTACAACCACCCCTTGCACTGTAACCATTACAACCAGCCCTAGTTTACCACTAGAAGGTTTTCCCCTATAAGGAATATATCTGTAGAATAGAAGTTACAGAGAGATCATCTTGTTACAGAAGAAAAAGTCTATTGCGTTGCGCCAGGACAAAATAAATCTTTAGCCAGGAGAGACGAAAGGGATTGCTAAATCTACTGAGAGAGCTCTAGTGTTCCACCAAACCGAAGGTAAACTCGGGAACAAGAGCAAGGAATTGTTGGTGAAAGAGACAGAAAGAAAAGGAAGATTCCAGATCTTAATATTCCCAAACACGTGTTCACTGGGAAATTCAAGAAGATCTTAGAGAGGTTATAGAGAGATCGAAGAGGTACAAGAACAGAAAAGTTAGATATTCAGCAAAAACTTTTTCATTTCTATAAAGATTCCTGATATAGAATCTTTAAATGAAAAGGATATTATAGATGTATTGGGAGTTTGCATTAATTTCTCAGAAATAGAAGATGTTACATATAATGGAACACGTAAAAAAAGAGAATTACGATTAGTAGATATTCATCGAATACAAAAATAACATTTAAAGCTTGGGGACATTTCACTGAAATGGATACTATTTCCTCTTTCCCTATTTTAGTTTTAAAATGTTATGTTAGAGAGAGGCAGTTGAATAGTAATGCAAACACTATAATATATAGAGATATTAATATACCATGAGTAAATTAATTAAGATCATGGTTTGAAAGAGAAGGAAAGGATATTAAAAGACGATATTGAGGAACCAACAGACTTAAAAGACCTTTCTTTAATATAAACAATGGAAATTAGACAAATATATTATATAGTTATTTTGGGACGATTGTTGAGTTCAAATTGGAAGATTCCTCTAAAGGTATATGTAGAACTTGTTGTTCGGTTGTTCGATTGGGGAATAAGACTACTTTTGTTTTTCGTGTAATTCCAAATGTGAATTGAAAATCTGGATTAAAAATATTTTTTTAAATACAAGATGTATTTATGAAAGATCAAGAACAATGGGTAAGTTGTCAACATTATATTGTTGCCAAAATGTTGGGTGAGTCTGAGGATTATTTGATTGAATTAAGAAATAATAATGAAGTTTAATGAACTTAGTGAATTTAAATCAGAAATCATTTTGTTTAAAATCAACATGAAAATAGAGAAAAATAACACCAACGAAAATGTAACTCAGGTACGTAGCAAATAGCTAAACCTAATAATTAAATATTGCAAACGTTCTTTCACAGAGAGGCTGATATTTGAAAGGTTGTAGCGGTCTACTCTACAGTACTTGCACGCTCTGCTTGCGCACTTGTGTGCAACAAGCAAGTAGGCACTCGACAGAGTGCAGTTCTAGTTAAAACTGTAACCATTAAAACCACCTCTAGTTAGCACTGTAACCATTACAACCACCCCTAGTTAGCACTTTAACTATTACAACCACGCCTAGTTAGCACTGTAACCATTACAGCCACCCCTAGCACTGTTAACCATTACAACCACCAGCACTGTAACCATTACAGCCATCCCTAGTTGGCACTGTAACCATTACCACCAACAGCATGTTTCTCCTTTGTCTGCCCCCTGAGTCTCTGTCTGTCACAGACACAAACATCATGTGTTTCACTGTGTCGTCTGGCTTTCATTTCATTCGCTCGCAAGAGATAATGTGTTAAAGATAAATGACCCCCACTGGCACATTCTAGGTCTCTCGCACGTGCACACCACACGCACGCACGCACGCACGCACTCACACATGCACGCACGCGCGCACGTGCACACACCACACACACCACACACACACGCCATGCGTCCCCTCTTCCATGTGGTGCAGTGTGGTTCTGGCTGAGTGCTCCCGGCAGACAGCTGTGCTCGCTGGCTGCACGTGTCATCCTCTGCGGGGTGGAAGGAAGCCCGCGCTTCTCCGAAAGGCGTC
Organism: Protomyctophum parallelum; assembly: GCF_964188405.1. Classification (NCBI taxonomy): domain Eukaryota; kingdom Metazoa; phylum Chordata; class Actinopteri; order Myctophiformes; family Myctophidae; genus Protomyctophum; species Protomyctophum parallelum. The sequence continues at coordinate 22,566,722 of NC_139699.1, forward strand.
CAGAAACGAGGGGGTGCTTCCTCCTCCCGCAGTAGTTTAACGCACTCAGACTAATTAATCCAAATTTGTAACTCCCCTCGTGAGCGATGTGAACGATGATGAATCCTCTGTGATGTTGCAGATGTCGTTCTAAACGAGTCATTCCCAGGCCTTCAGCTGAGCGTATGGCTCGGTGTGATGGCGTGGTGAAGACAACCCAGACGTGTACCGTTTGGGGTTCATGATCCAGTCAGGAGCGGATGATAGCTTACGTCATGTTGTAGTCACTGGTTTATGTTGTAGTCACTGGTTTGTAGTCATCACGATGGTAACTTACATCATGTTGTAGTCACTGGTTTGTTTTACAGTCTTTGGTATGACCCGGCCCGGGGATCAAATCCCGACCTCCAAGTCCCAGGGCGGACACTCTAACCACAAGGCCACTGAGCTGCTTGAGATTCATCAGAGCTCAGACCAAATGTGCGCTACAGGATTGGCTGTATTCGAATGCTTGATAATTCCTACCTGGATGTCGTTCCATTGATGAACATGTTCGTACGTGCTTGTGTTTAGCCTTGTTTTTGTTCGTTGAACTGCAGCGTCAACAACATGACCTCACACACATTACCGGCCCTTCCTCTGCACTCCGAACAGAGCAGAGTGGCTGACACACACACACACACACACACACACACACACACACACACACACACACACACACACACACACACACACACTCTCGCTCGCGCACACACACACACACACACATCCGCTGAGCTCCCAGACCTCCTCCCACGAGATTATTATCATGAATTATGAAAGAAGGGACATGCATTAGGATATCGATCGACGTGCAGTAAATGCGTGCTCGCTGCATGGGGCGATGTCTCTCTCTCTCTCACACACACACACACACACACACACACACACACACACACACACACACACACACACACACACTCACACACTCTCACTCTCTCTCTCTCTCTCTCTCTCTCTGTCTCTCTCTCTGTCTCTCTGTCTCTCTCTCTCTCTCTCTCTGTCCCTCTCTCTCTCTCTCTCTCAATTCAATTCAAATATACTTTATTGGCATGACAAGCATTCTTATATTGCCAAAGCATTATATACAGTGTATGAAACAAAATAATAAATTATACATATTCAGAATCGGAACAAATAATATAAACAAGACATGGAAAAACATGTCTTGTTTGTGTCCTCACTCTGGGCAGTGAGGACACAGCCTGTCCTCTCTGGGCAGTGAGGACACAGCCTGTCCTCTCTGGGCGGTGAGGACACAGCCTGTCCTCTCTGGGCAGTGAGGACACAGCCTGTCCTCTCTGGGCGGTGAGGACACAGCCTGTCCTCTCTGGGCGGTGAGGACACAGCCTGTCCTCTCTGGGCGGTGAGGACACAGCCTGTCCTCTCTGGGCAGTGAGGACACAGCCTGTCCTCTCTGGGCTGTGAGGACACAGCCTGTCCTCTCTGGGCAGTGAGGACACAGCCTGTCCTCTCTGGGCAGTGAGGACACAGCCTGTCCTCTCTGGGCAGTGAGGACACAGCCTGTCCTCTCTGGGCAGTGAGGACACAGCCTGTCCTCTCTGGGCAGCAGCCTGTCCTCTCTGGGCAGTGAGGACACAGCCTGTCCTCTCTGGGCTGTGAGGACACAGCCTGTCCTCTCTGGGCAGTGAGGACACAGCCTGTCCTCTCTGGGCAGTGAGGACACAGCCTGTCCTCTCTGGGCTGTGAGGACACAGCCTGTCCTCTCTGGGCTGTGCTCGCTGAGTCTGTACATTGTTAAGGTTTTTCTGACTTTGTTATCAGTCACCGTGCTCAAATATTCTGCCACGGTGTATTGTCTATTTAGGGCCAGATAGCAATTAAGTTTACTTTGGGTTTTTGTTGTTTCAAGCCAATAGTTTTCGTATTTTTGTTTCTGTTGATTAATCATTTGGTTGGTTCGGATTTGTTGTGGAATGATGTCGCTGTCCTGAGGCTGGTTATTGTTGGCTGATGGTTTGTTAAGCGTCAGGACCAGCTGACCGAGGGGACTCTTCTCTATTTTCATCTCTTTGTCTCTCTCTGTCTCTCTCTGTCTCTCTGTCACTCTCTGTCTCTCTGTCTCTCTCTCTGTCTCTCTCTTTGTCTCTCTCTGTCTCTCTCTGTCTCTCTCTGTCTCTCTCTGTCTCTCTGTCACTCTCTGTCTCTCTGTCTCTCTCTCTGTCTCTCTCTCTGTCTCTCTGTCTCTCTCTCTCTCTCTCTCTCTCTCTCTCTCTCTCTCTCTCTGTGTGTCTCTCTATGTCTCTCTGAACCAAATGTACCCTGACGGGTCCATTCGTTTCCATTTCACAGCCCATATGGGGATGATCTTTACATCATTTCCAGGACAAAGTTGATCTGGCCTCGATCGGACTCTCTCTGATTCATCCAGAATTTATGTTGGTTGAAATCAGGTGATATTCTGGGCCCCAATAGAGACGTCACTGATTGGTATAGGAGTAACTTTTGACACGCAAACAAATGCATGCGTGTGCGTGCGTGCACACCACATGCACACACATAAAGGGTAAATGGTGCATTTTTATAGTGCTTTTATCCAAGGCGCTTTACATAGATTGTGCATTACATTCACTCATTCACTCATACACCTTTACATAGATTGTGCATTTCATTCACACACATTCATACACACACACACACACACACACACACACACACACACACACACACACACACACACACACCTCTCTCTTTGAAAGCATCAGTCCTGTCCCGTTACTGGACAGTGTGTCCGTTGTGCCAACGGAGCGTTAGAGCACTGTGTAAACCAACCTGATTACACCCCTGTTATTATCTGACTGGTGGCAGGAGTACGTAATTGGACAGGGAAAGAACGGCACTCTCTCTGGCACACACATGCACACACACACACACACACACACACACACACACTATCACACACTATCACACACACTCGCACATGCACACACACAGATGCATTTGATGTGGCATGCATCATTCTTAACCACATGACGGCGCACCGCATGACAAAGCGTGTGTGTGTGTGTGTGTGAGACTGTGTGTGTGACTGTGTGTAGACCCCCTCAGTGATGTCTGTTTTAAATGCAGAGCAGAAGACACAGTCACACTGCACGCACCCACGCACACACAGGCTGACAAAGGAAAGGCAGCCTTTCTCTATCCACAGCATTGTGTGCGTCGCTGACTGCGTTCCCCCTCTTTCCTACTTCCTGCCAGCTGGTGGAAGCCGCTAGCTTCAGGAAATGAAGGCCTCCCGTCATTGCTGGTCGGCTCCCTGACAACCCGCCTTTTGAATTCCACCTCGGGTCCGACTGCTCACTGTGGAGTCTGTTCTGTCAGGGAGTGACCTCGGGTCCGACCGCTCACCGTGCAATTTACAATTTAGGCATTTTGCAGACGCTCTTAATCCAGAGCGATTTACATTAAGCAAGAACAAAAAGCATGGCAATACATCACATACATAAAAACTAGTTATCATGAAACATCATTTTAGCTGGGGACCCCCTGGAACTCTCTCAAGGACCTCTGGGAGGGTATTAAATGGATAGAGACTGAACCGGAGCGATGTATGTGTGATTGCAGCAGGGGGAGGTGTTCTAGAGTAACATGTTTCCAGGTTTATGTGTGACTGGGAGGTGTTCTATAGAGTAACATGTTTCCAGGTTTATGTGTGACTGGGAGGTGTTCTAGAGTAACATGTTTCCAGGTTTATGTGTGACTGGGAGGTGTTCTAGAGTAACATGTTTCCAGGTTTATGTGTGACTGGGAGGTGTTCTAGAGTAACATGTTTCCAGGTTTATGTGTGACGCTAATAAGGTATCTGCCTCGCTTTCGGGTTCTTGGAAACGCCCCCCAGCCACTGCGTTAGTTTTACTGAGGTTAGGTTTAGGTATACTTTACTGAGGTTAGGTTTAGGTATAGTTTTACTGAGGTTAGGGTTAGGTTTAGGTATAGTTTTACTGAGGTTAGGGTTAGGTTTAGGTATAGTTTTACTGAGGTTAGGGTTAGGGTTAGGTTTAGGTGTAGGCTGTCAATCACAGTGACTGGCCAGTCACAGCGAGCCCTCTACGTCACTCTGTACCGAATGCGAGGCAGATACCATTATCAGCATGTGTGACTGGTAGGTGTTCTAGAGTAACATGTTTCCAGGTTAACGTGTGACTGCAGAAGGGGGAGGTGTTCTAGAGTAACATGTTTCCAGGTTAATGTGTGACTGGGAGGTGTTCTAGAGTAACATGTTTCCAGGTTAATGTGTGACTGCAGAAGGGAGAGGTGTTCTAGAGTAACATGTTTCCAGGTTAATGTGTGACTGGGAGGTGTTCTAGAGTAACATGTTTCCAGGTTAATGTGTGACTGGGAGGTGTTCTAGAGTAACATGTTTCCAGGTTTATGTGTGACTGGGAGGTGTTCTAGAGTAACATGTTTCCAGGTTAATGTGTGACTGGGAGGTGTTCTAGAGTAACATGTTTCCAGGTTTATGTGTGACTGCAGCAGGGGGAGGGGTTCTAGAGTAGGCGAGGCGTTGAGGGTTCTCAACGTTTTTGGCTGGGGACCCGTGGAAATGCTTTGGACATGTCTCGTGATTGACACTAATTACAGTAGCATGCGGACCCCCATTAGAAAACATAATATGTTTATGTCTTATGGGGGTCCTATGCATATATTATATGCATAGGACCCCCATAAGAGGCTCTACGGCTCTAGCAGTGATTTTCAAGCATTTTTCATTTCAAGGACCCCATTGAATGGCATTTCTATCTCTGGGACCCCAATGTCCCCAACGGGACCACCATTTGTACACTCTCTGAGTTACAGACCCATAAGGGTCGATTTGGTTCCTAACTATAATTTAGCTGGGGACCCCCTGGAACTCCCTCAAGGACCCTCGGGGGTCCCCGGACCCCACTTTATGAATCACTGACCTAAGATGTGGGTAACATCAAACTGTCATCATCAGTGTGCTAATGTGAAGCAGCTGGCCTTGCAGAGGCCAAGCCACAGCCCCAGTCATCCAGGCCAAGGAAAAAAGAAGAGAAAAAAGGAATGAAACTGATGAGGGGGGAAAAAAAGGAAACTGCTCAGTAAAATAAATGAATAATGCTGATTCAACATTGGGCGACTTTATGAAAACATTTGTTTTGTGTTTGGATTCTGTCGGACCGTGCCAGCGAGCGGTGACTAGTGGCGACCCAGATCCTTAGCAGAGCACTTTACTGACTGAATGGTTTCACTGATGTCAGCCACACCAGGGTTCATCTGAATCTTATAGTCAACTAAGACTATTTCTTGTTGTTGACCTCTATAGTAGTACACTATAGTATTGGCTTCTATAGGGTCTGTAACCGTCAGGATTGTAACGGTTCTCTCGTCTATAGCTGCCCTTTCCAGCCATTCAGAGGTTTTTCTGTAAACTTTGAAAAATCATAGAATACTATTCTTCACAACAATCTACAAGAGTCTTGTAGATTCTGGAAAAAATAAAAATAAAATAAAACGGTGCTATGTGTATTTTCTTATAGTTTTTTAGCGATTTATTTATTTTATTATTTACTATAGTCCTACTAGACCCCAAGAAATTGCATCTGACATATTGAGCCTATGACACAGTATGGCTTCCCCCCTACCTTCACATTCAGTAGATCCTGCAATCTTTTGTGGCCGGATGTAATTTCCTGGGGTCTTTTAGGACTTTCAAAAACAGCTAAAATCCCTAAAACGAAAGAAAGCAGCAAATGAAAAAGGTTTAACACTCATCTTTTACTTTCTCTAATAACAACCTAAAACATGAACCTTGGTTGAAAAAAGTTGTCCTTTAAAGATGGAGTGCCACATTTTTTTTCCACCCTAAAACATGATCATCAAGTCTTATTGTTATATAAGGTTGAAGAACTTTTTTCCAAAAAGTGTACAGTATTTGTTAAAATCATGCTTTTATGTGGACACGTCCACCAGTTCATTAAGTATGCCTGGTTTGCCTGATGGGTGGTGATCCACCTGAACTGAAGCCCAACCCACAGCTGTAGTTGTATGATAAAGGGGGAGGGGTTAGGGGAGGGGCTGATAGTGTGATGTCACTATATTACTGTTTATTTCATTGGCCCGTTTGGCTGTCAAGGGTTCAGCCTCCAGGAAGAAACCCCAAATACAAAGTTAATACACCATTGCACATAAAACAACTCCAGGGTGTCTAATGAAGTACTGTCACCTCATAGACGCATAAAAAACTGGAAAAATAAAAAAATTGTGGCACTCCATCTTTAAAGCATGTTCGCAAACCTTAATCCGGTCGTTTTCCGCATGTCGGGACTATTGACTTGTCGGAAAAGCTTGCGGACCCCCTTACCTGGAAATAATCTCAGTTTTTGAAGTTTCAGTTTATGATTGCTTCGACAGTGCTTCTTTTTGTCTTAAATGTAATTGAAAGATAATTTTAGTTTCCAAGTACTGTATGCATAACGTTATTCATTCACAAAGACAAACAAAATAACATTTGATCAACGGGCTACCGTATTAGCAATAAATTCTGTCCGCAAAGTATCCCCCCCAAAAACTAAATGGTGCAGTCACGCTGGGATCAGAGTTGGCTCCCAACAGTGTTAATATTGACAACAAAGTTTGATTTAGTTTTAGTCTTATTTTTAGTTGTTTTAGTCTAGGGCCCGGGGTGTGTGTGTGTGTGTGTGCACGGGCGGGCATGCGTGCGTGCATGCACAGACACAGCTGTTAGGTGGATCCTGATGACAGATGTTGGCGTGACTTGGAGGTGACATTAATCTGTCTGGTTATGAGAGAATGTGCCATGTGGGTCACAGCAGCTACAAGTAGGCACACGCAAGCGAGCGGGTGTGTGCGTGCGAGCGTGCGCGTGTGCCGTCATTCATATCCCTCAGTCCAGTGGTCACGGTGTGAAGTAAACTAAGTACATTTACTTAAAGTGCTGTACTTGAGTAATTTTTTTAGGTATTTGCATATTACCTGAGTATCTCCAATCTCCAATGATTTTACTTCTACTCCACTACATCTCTGAGACAAATATTGTACTTTTACTCCACTACAATTTGAAAACTTTAGTTACTTTACTCACAATCACGAAGCATTGTGAGCTTGTAGATCTCCTGTATTCTTTTATTGTTTTAATTATTATTATTTTAAAGGTACATTCTGCACAATGCATACTTTTACCTTTGGTACTTTAGGTACATTTTGATACCAATACTCTTGTCAATACTTTTACTCAAGTACATTTTGAGAAAAAAAACAGAAGTACCTGTTCTCCCTCAGCCTCTCCTATAGTTTAGTTTGTCCTTGACACAGTTTCAATCTGCTGGGATCTCCACACACACACACACACACACACACACACACACACACACACACACACACACACACACACACACACGGTTAGCTGAAAACCTGGTGGGATCTCCAACAGTCATGGAGCTCTCTCCACCTCATCAGTCCTGTGCTCTCCCCTCGGACGCACGCACGCACGCACGCACGCACGCACGCACGCACGCACGCACGCAGGCACACAGGCAGGCACGCACACACACACACACACACACACACACACACACACACACACACACACACACACACACACACACACACACACACACACACACACACACTTTCCTCATCAGTCCCCCACTCTCCCCTCGGATATGTATTGACCAGTTCCTCCTCTCCTTTGTTCCGTCTCACCATTTCTCTCCTGTCCTCCACTTTTATCTCTATTATCTCTCTCTCTCTCTCTCTCTAGCTCTCTCTGTCTCTAGCTCTCTCTGTCTCTCCCTCTCTGTCTCTCTCTCTCTCTCTCTCTCTCTCTCTCTCTCTCTCTCTCTCTCTCTCTCTCTCTCTCTCCCTCCTTTCCAGACTGACCTATATTTCTGCCTCTATATCCTGAAATAATAGTCTGGAGTCTTTCGGGGTCAAGTTGCTCACGAAGAGCACATGAAGAATTAAAGTTGTTCTCTTTAGAGAAAAGAGCAAACATTGGAAGTGGTCGGACGGCCAGACAGACAGTCGTGACGAGGATGGGTTTCCCTCTTCTACGTCCCTCCGTCTCGTCAAGTGTGTTTTGTCAATGTTTTGGAGAGTGTCTGGTGAGGTCCCTGGAACAACATATTTTCAGATGGGGGTCGGTGGCCAATTACATTATATTTTTGGGTGTCCTTGACATGAAAATGTTTGAGAGGGACTGATATAGAAACATGGGTTTTTCAGAAAACTGTCAGGATTTAGAAGACATTTTGTAGAATCGTCCTCAGGTCTTAACGTGTAGTTAAGCTGGCACAGCTTATCTACACGACAACGCAGTCGTTGTCGCCTGGATCAACGACAGCTCTACTCCAGGTCTGCTTATGAGGGGCGTGACAACGCAAGCATTTAAAAAAAAAAGAAATACAGTTCTGGTCAATCGCGGGCATGTTCACAAAACGAGCACACGCACTCGCGACAATTTCACAGGACCGCGCTCACGTAAACACGCTTGCGTTGTTGTTGCCCCTCAACTTCAGAAGAAAAATTCGACCTATCCGACCTATTCTATTGGCCGTAATATAAAACTACGTTTTTTGGACTCTGGGAGCTGAACATAGGTGGGTCAACTCCCAGCTACGTAAAGTTAGACAACCCGTGGCCTACATAGACACCCAGCACAGAGAGAGAGAGAGAGAGAGAGAGAGAGAGAGAGAGAGAGAGAGAGGAGAGGGGTGGGGCGGGGCGGAGTTTTGACAGAGTCTACACAGTTAATACATTTAGTGTTATGTGCGTGCGTGTGGAGGACAGCTGGCAGGCAGGTAGCAGGCGGGTAGCACTACTGCAGTCAGAGCGGGCATATAGGTACACACACACACACACACACACCACACACACACGCCACCTCCAGAGCTCCCTGGCTGCCAGCCTACATTTCCTGCCACCTCCATTGTCTCAGCTCCCCGAGGCAGTGACCTGGCCTCCGGGCCGTCACCCAGCCAGCCAGCAGCCAGCCCCGACCTCAGCTGAAACCTCCCAGAACTCAGCCCCCCCCCAAAAGAAACCTCCCAGAACTCAGCTCCCCCCCCCTCCAAAACCTCCCAGACCTCAGCTGCCCCCCCAAAAGAAACCTCCCAGACCTCAGCTGCCCCTCCAAAACCTCCCAGACCTCAGCTGCCCCCCCAAAACCTCCCAGAACTCAGCTGCCCCCCCAAAAAACCCCAGACCTCAGCTGCCCCCCCAAAACCTCCCAGACCTCAGCTGCCCCACCAAAACCTCCCAGACCTCAGCTGCCCCCCCAAAACCTCCCAGACCTCAGCTGCCCCCCCAAAACCTCCCAGACCTCAGCTGCCCTCCCAAAACCTCCCAGACCTCAGCTGCCCCCCCCAAAACCTCCCAGACCTCAGCTGCCCCCCCAAAACCTCCCAGACCTCAGCCCCCCCCCCCAAAACCTCCCAGACCTCAGCTGCCCCCCCAAAACCTCCCAGACCTCAGCTGCCCCCCCAAAACCTCCCAGACCTCAGCCCCCCCCCCAAAACCTCCCAGACCTCAGCCCCCCCCGGCCGGACGTAGCGCATGGAAGGGACTACAGATGAAATTTAGCTTCGGCTAACTCTGGCCCATTTACATTGATGTGAAAACTGACATGTTGATTAATGAGCTTTGTCCCTGTCAAATAAATAAATAAATAAATAAATAAATAAATAAAAACTATATGAATGCATAAACAAGTTCAGATCTTTCAAATGGTTACTTTCAAATGGCTAAAGTGATATGATGCATGTTCTGTAATTATAATCTAATCTACAAAGTACCGGAAGTTTTCAGATAATTGTAGTGGAGTTAAAATACAGTATTTGCATCTGAGATGTATAGTGGAAGTAAAAGTACAGGCAATTGGAAATACTCCAGGAACCTAACTGAAAGTGACTAATAGGCTCCTATGACCAAAAGATGGTGCTAGAGAGAAAGAAGTGCAAGTGTGTGTGTGTGTGTGTGTGTGTGTGTGTGTGTGTGTGTGTGTGTGTGTGTGTGTGTGTGTGTGTGTGTTTTTGTGTGTGTGCGTGTGTGCGTGCCCCGGCAGACAAAGGAAACCGAGGAACAAAGAGGCTGAGACAGATATGAAGTTACGTTTATACTGAACGACGTTATTAAATCTCACAGATGTTTTTCTGTTTTTACAAACACCTCCTGCATTATGACCAACCACATCTAACATCATGATGATATATTATAGTTTTAATATAACATATATGGAATATTTGTTTTGAATGAAAGAGAGAAGCCAGGTGGTGTGAGCTATAAAAGGCATTGTTTTATTCTATTTAAAAAAATAGCAGATATACAATACAATATGTCTGCTATATTCTTTTAATCGTGAACATTTTGTGTATATATTTGAATCTATAATAGAAAAGATCACACCTGTGTGAAGTGAGGGGCGCTAACATATTAAAGTCTAACTCATGTTGTTTAGGTGATGTAATGGTGATGTAAAAACAAACGGTGACAAAACAAACATTACATTATCTTTATTGTTAATGGCATTTAATGTTTGTGTTAGGGACAAGATGACGAAACATTTCCCTTCATTGTCAATGGCGTTTTTAAGACAAGTCATTTTATGTTTGGTGTTGCGCTCTGAATATATAGCCGATCTACAAGCTCACAACTACTTTCAGTATGCAACCAGGTGTAATACGACACAATCAAGGCCCTCCAACATACATTTTAGTCAACTGTAGATTTACGGTCAACTAAAACTAGTGACAATAATGCGACTTAAACCTAAACGGCATTTCAGTCAAGACAAAAACTACTTCAAATGGGCTGTCCAAATCGCCACTGGTGTGTGTGTGTGTGTGTGTGTGTGTGTGTGTGTGTGTGTGTGTGTGTGTGTGTGTGTGTGTGTGTGTGTGTGTGTGTGTGTGTGTGTGTGTGTGTGTGTGTGTGTGTGTGTGTGTTGAGCATGCAGGGGTAAAAAGCACATGCTGTACAGATGCTAATGCCATTAGCCTGAACGGATTGCTGAGCGCAGCGATTCCCATCTCCCATTCTCCACATGTCCGACACAATGCCCACTTCTTCAACTCCAAACAAACCCCTGGCTTGTCCTGGCTATAAGGTATACAGCACGTGCGTGTGCGCACGCACACACACACACACACAAACATTCTCCCTTGGAGAATATAGCGTTCTTAGTCATAGATCTCTTTGTTCGCTGTGCCTGTGAAACAGTGGTGTAAAGTAACTGAGTACATATACCAATACTTTTGTACTTTTACTTTTGTAACAGAGTATGCTTTTGTAATAACAGTATTTCTATGTTGCAGTATTGATACTTTTATACTTAAGTAAAACATGTGAATAGTTTTCCCACCAACGGGTCATATTATACCTCTCTGTGTTGGCCTGTGAAGACATATCAGGTCCAGCTGGTTAAGTAAAAAGGCCTCCTTCCCTGTGGGGGGGAGGGTTCAGAGTCTTAAAATAGCTCTGGGTCGCTGGTCCCTCGGTGGAGGAAATCAACAGTCTGATATTTCGTGCTCTGGTGGAAAATACTGGGCACTTAATAATGGCCCCACCGGAGCTCCGCCGGAGCCCCACCGGAGCCCCGCCGGAGCCCAGGCATCACATATCACTCACACAGGAGAAACAGGATGCCGCTCCGCCAATGGACCCCGCTCTCCTCTCCTCTCCTCTCCTCTCCTCTCCTCTCCTCTCCTCTCCTCTCCTCTCCTCTCCTCTCCTCTCCTCTCCTCTCCGTTCATCTCACACAGACCTGCAGATGTTCTGGGGGCTATAAAGCCTGTATTTTCTTTTTTCCAAAGTCTGAGGGGGGAAAAAAGCAGCAGTTTTTGTTCATTTCTGAGTTCTTGGGTTATTGGTGTGTTGCTATTTTCAGCTTTCGCTGCACCAACAGAGCAACATGGCCATGGTCTCCATCGCAGCCGGCCCGGCCCAGGCGCTAATGTGTGGCCGGAGGGGCGCTACAGCGTTGATGGATGATTGGTCGCTGTACACAGTGCTCCAATTAAGTTGTTAAGTTGATGTCTAGTAACTATAAGTACATTTACTTAAGTACCGTACGTTTTACCGTAAAACACTCATACTTTAACTTCTACTCCACTTCTTCTCTGATCCAAATATTGTACTTTTACTCTTGTTCCAGGAGTCAGGATTGAGGGATCATTGTTGCCTCGCGTGCGGTGTGTGCGCACACACACACACACACACACACACTCACACACACACACACACACACACACACACACACACACACACACACACACACACACACAAACAATAGTGGATGCGCAAACTTGGAAAACAAGTGCTTCAGGATACAGGTTACGGGTACATAAAGCATCGCCTTCTCTATATATGGCAACTGCCAATTATTGCAGACACTGAACAGAATTTTGCCTTAGCTCTCGGCACACACACACACACACACACACACACACACACACTGACGCTGTCTTCCCATAGTGGCTGGTTCAGCTGCCAGCCTAGAACTAGTTGGTGAATTTTTTCCACCACAATGTTAAACAGAACAACAAAACAAAATTAAAAAACGGTCCCCATTGACCACTTTCATTCCAAAATTGAAAAGCAATTTCAAGATGACGAAGGCGAACAACAGATCCTTTTTTTTCCCCACCCGAGAGGCCCGACGTCGGTTATTGAATACCTTTTGAAAGAACCTTGTGTTGTTTTGGTAAAGCAACAGTTTTGTTTGGGCCTTCGGGATGTGGTGTTTGGGCCCTTTCAGGAGAGACAAAACTGCCAGTAGTTCATGAAACATTCCTCCTCGCCTCTCTCTCTCTCACACACACGTCCCAGGCCTGGAACATCCTCGTTTTAGGGTCCTTTGGTGTTGTCCATGTTTTGTGGGTTATGACCTTTGAATTTAATGCCTGAGCAGGAAGGCCATCAAATAAAAACAAGATTTGAGTCAACTGAAAGAATTAATGGAATCTGAGGGTTGAAGGACAACTTCAGCACTTTTCAACCTATATCTTCATATAATGGGTCCTCACTAACGGGTTGAATGCCGGCAATATACGGGCGTCCTTCCGGCTAGACTGCCTATGGTTAAAGTTACCTTTGAACAGCCACTGCACCGATCGCTGAGTTGGTTAAAGTTACCTTTGAACAGCCACTGCACCGACCGCTGAGTTGGTTAAAGTTACCTTTGAACAGTCACTGCACCGATCACTGAGTTGGTTAAAGTTACCTTTGAACAGTCACTGCACCGATCACTGAGTTGGTTAAAGTTACCTTTGAACAGCCACTGCACCGACCGCTGAGTTGGTTAAAGTTACCTTTGAACAGTCACTGCACCGATCACTGAGTTGGTTAAAGTTACCTTTGAACAGTCACTGCACCGACCGCTGAGTTGGTTAAAGTTACCTTTGAACAGTCACTGCACCGACCGCTGAGTTGGTTAAAGTTACCTTTGAACAGTCACTGCACCGATCACTGAGTTGGTTAAAGTTACCTTTGAACAGCCACTGCACCGACCGCTGAGTTGGTTAAAGTTACCTTTGAACAGTCACTGCACCGATCACTGAGTTGGTTAAAGTTACCTTTGAACAGTCACTGCACCGATCGCTGAGTTGGTTAAAGTTACCTTTGAACAGTCACTGCACCGATCGCTGAGTTGGTTAAAGTTACCTTTGAACAGTCACTGCACCGACCGCTGAGTTGGTTAAAGTTACCTTTGAACAGCCACTGCACCGACCGCTGAGTTGCTTGTAATGAAAATCTACTTCAAAACGGTGTAATCGCTTGTTGTGTAGAAAAGTATTCCATAGCGGCGATCAGCCTGGGCAGCGCACGGCTACTTCCTCCCGCAGATTCTCCATTGTAAACAATGGGACTCAATTTCCCAGAACCCTTTGCACGCCAGCGCGACGGCCCCTTTTGCGATGACGTCGTCAAAACACGCTCATATCAGTTTCTGTCCGGTGGATTGACTCGTAAATGTTGTCGAGTCGAGTCCATCCGTCGCATGGCGGTGCGACAGATGTTTTTTTCTGATCAAAACGTGTCACCTGAGCCTGAGGCCACTGCGTGGCCTCGGGCCATGATATTTTTGAGCTGTGCCTCCGCTCCATTACGGAGCTATGTCCGCCCGTCTGTCCGTCCGTCCATCCGTATGTCCGTCTCTGTGTCTGTATGTCCGAGCACGGAAAGCTGCAACACCTAAAGTGACCAGTAGGGTACAGCACAGAGTAAAGTGGCACAGAGTACAGTACGAGCTCTGGGCCGTTCCTGGGGCTCTGGATGTTCCGGGGACCCCAACATGGACCCCCCAGGGACCCCCACATGGTAACCATGTCAATTCTCGACCATTTTGGATGTGCGGCAGGTAACTGACCCCCACATGGTAACTCCCCGTCGGGTGGCTCGCCGGAACCAGGCCGGCACCCTGTGCGCGTTCATGGTCAGGATGTTCCGGGGACCCCCGCACAGTACACTACTATACAGTACAGAGCACATGCAGTAGAGCACAATAACTATAACAATAAATGTATAGTTGCACCGCTCAGTTCACACAAGTGTGATTTATTTTGAGGGGCAACGACAGCAATGGCTGCCTTGGACCTCCCTGCACCTCTCTCTAGCTGTATGCCTTGACAACACCTCTCTCTCTCCACCCCCCCCTCTCTCTCTCCCCCCCCCCTCCCCCCTCTCTCTTTCTCTCTCGCACATAATATGCACGCACGGTTAAACTCTTTCTCAGCTCACTGATCACAAATCTTGCCATGTGTAATCTGCCGCTGGTCATTCCGAAGCATATCGTCTCCCTGTGAGGCAGTGCAGTGTTGTGTCTGGGCCGGCCCCTCCCCTCGTGGTGCAGAGTGACTGCAGACCCCTAGGGGTCAGGTCTAGTGTGCAGGAACCCCCCCCCCCTGGACGGGGTCATATATCCCCTCCAGACCCTCTCCCATGGCCCTCTATGTAAATGGATCCAGGGCTGCTGAGGATTAAGATATTGAAATGTGTGTGTTTTTATGGCCGGTGTTAAGCTGACGACTCTGGTTGTTAAAGCACAGCTCGTGATCATATGGCGTGGCAGAGGTAATGGCTTTACATGCTGGGGTGTGTGTTGTGGTGTGTTGTAAACAGTGTTGGGTCAGCTACATGTAGCTTAGCCTCGGAAACCCAGACGTTTTTATTTCCAGGGAGACAAAAAGTTTCCACAAGAGTCCACTTCAATTTGGCATAGAGTAGCGCAAACGTTGCTCACTCTCTGCTGATTTCTGATCGTCTGCACCCTTGTTAAATAGACGCACAAACGTACAGACTCCTCTCTCTCTCTGTCGCTCTAATTAATTAGTCTCATGTCCTGCAGATGTGTCTGCCTATGCCATAAAAAGCATAGGTGACTTCCAGTCTACAACACCCTGAGTGGCATAAACGGAGGTCTCCACCCTACCAAATAGTAACGCTCGATGCTCAGGACGGAAATTAATCACAGGACGGAACTTTAATGATATCGTAACAAAGCGCACCGCTCCACAGGCTGGGAGCGCCTGTTGGGCAACCTTCAATGTAATTTCCGTTTGGGACGTCATCCAAAGTGGTCCCCCTCCATTTTATTAAAACGTGAATAACTCTTGATCTAAATCATTCCGTCCAATTCTAAGCAAAGATTATGTTGTGGATCGCCTCGGGGGTGTTTTGGCTACATCTAGCTACTTCAGCTACATCCAGGATGGCACCTGGTGCATCCCTAAATGTCCTCCGTTGCTGCAAATGGCTGGGCGCTCTGATTTAATGGTCCTACATACCCCCGGGCGCTCTGATTTAATGGTCCTACATACCCCCGGGCGCTCTGATTTAATGGTCCTACATACCCCCGGGCGCTCTGATCTAATGGTCCTACATACCCCCGGGCGTTCGGGGTGTTAACTTGCCCAACACTGGCGATGTGACATCACGCAGGAAGTGTGAGCCTCATTCCTAGGAAGTGGAGGCTGTGTTGAGGCGCGATGGAGCCAAACGTGTGGCACGAATTAGGAACTACTTTCTGTCACCTTTCAACAAAAAAAGAATCAAGACAATCCCACATGAACCTCATCCTCATGCATCAGAGTGGAAAGCAAGCCTATTGAAAAGCAATAAATACGATGCAGGGCTGACTGGAAACGGTTAAAACGGATCATGTTCTATTAAGTACAAGGCCAGTCTCGGAAATCTGCTCTCTTTTAACATCCTATGGAATTTCCCCCACATTGCAACTGGAAAGTCCCGCTTTCACACACACACACACACACACACACACACACACACACACACACACACACACACACGTGTGTGTGCGTGCCTGCGCGTGTCTGTGTGTGTGCGCGCGTGCCTAGATGTGAACATATTGTGGACGCATTCATTGGCAGAGGAGAGAGAGCTCCACTGCTGGCCAAGTAACACACACTGATTATTATATTAGAGAGAGAGAGAGCCAGACAGACAGACAGAGAGAGAGAGAGAGAGAGAGAGAGAGAGAAGGGGGTGTCATTTGGCTGGGTGTCAGCTGCTACAGCCAGGACCTCTAAACGCTGAACAATATCTATACATCAGAATGCACTGACAGCTTTTTGGACGCGAGGAAGATGGGAGAGAGAGCATGGCCAACAACACAGAGAGAGAGAGAGAGAGAGAGAGCATTCCAGCCTAATAGGAGTAGGATTTAATCTTTCTTTTCTTTCTGTATAGTCTGAAATGGTTCACATGTGTGAAGCTGCTCCTTCTCCACCTCAGCCCCTCAGGACGCACTACCACAAAAACACAAGTTCTAGGGAGGGGTGCATCCTTCCAAATGCACATCATACTGGATGACAATACCTCATCCACAGATCACACATTCAAAGTCCTACGATTTGTTTTGCCAAACACGTTACCGCAGTGAAATTTGTTCTCCACATTTTACCCATCTCTTGGAACGGTGAGCCACAGCGTGCGGCGCGCTCGGGAATCATTTGATTAGTTGATTTGACCCCCCAAATCCAAGTGAGTGCCAAGCAGGGACTGACCCCCCAATCCAACCCATTGATGCTGAGTGCCAAGATTGGACTGACCCCCCAATCCAACCCTTGATGCTGAGTGCCAAGCAGGGACTGACCCCCCCCAATCCAACCCTTGATGCTGAGTGCCAAGCAGGGACTGACCCCCCCAATCCAACCCTTGATGCTGAGTGCCAAGCAGGGACTGACCCCCCAATCCAACCCTTGATGGTGAGTGCCAAGCAGGGACTGACCCCCCCAATCCAACCCTTGATGCTAAGTGCCAAGCAGGGACTGACCCCCCAATCCAACCCTTGATGGTGAGTGCCAAGCAGGGACTGACCCCCCCAATCCAACCCTTGATGCTGAGTGCCAAGCAGGGACTGACCCCCCCAATCCAACCCTTGATGCTGAGTGCCAAGCAGGGACTGACCCCCCCAATCCAACCCATGATGCTGAGTGCCAAGCCGGGACTGACCCCCCAATCCAACCCTTGATGGTGAGTGCCAAGCAGGGACTGACCCCCCAATCCAACCCTTGATGCTGAGTGCCAAGCAGGGACTGACCCCCCCAATCCAACCCTTGATGGTGAGTTCCAAGCAGGGACTGACCCCCCCCAATCCAACCCTTGATGCTGAGTGCCAAGCAGGGACTGACCCCCCCAATCCAACCCTTGATGCTGAGTGCCAAGCAGGGACTGACCCCCCCAATCCAACCCTTGATGCTGAGTGCCAAGCAGGGACTGACCCCCCAATCCAACCCTTGATGGTGAGTGCCAAGCAGGGACTGACCCCCCCAATCCAACCCTTGATGGTGAGTGCCAAGCAGGGACTGACCCCCCAAATCCAACCCTTGATGCTGAGTGCCAAGCAGGGACTGACCACCCCAATCCAACCCTTGATGCTGAGTGCCAAGCAGGGACTGACCCCCCCAATCCAACCCTTAATGCTGAGTGCCAAGCAGGGACTGAATTTTTGTTGTTGTTGTAATTTTGTGTTTTGAGTGCGTACAGGACACACTTGTGAACCATAGTCAATTGATATTAAAATTGGCGTCAAAAGGCAAACTCGTTGCAGAGGGCGTTTGGACCGGGAGGCAACAAAAGGCGCTATCGGTGCCAAATTAGTTAATGTATTCCTTTTTTTGTATTCCTTTTTGAGTGGTGCAACCACTCCAAGGAACAGCAATGTCCGTGTCCGCCTATGTGTCCGCCTATGTATGTGTTGAGCACGTATGTATGAGCATGAGTATGACTATTAGTACCAGTAGGGGCGCTGTTTGCCAGAAACAGAGAGAGAGATAGTGCTGTACTGTTGCCTGCTAATGAGAGAGAGAGAGAGAGAGAGAGGAGGGGGGGGGGGGGGTAGAGAGGGGTGTTGCACCACTCAGTTCACACGGGTGTGATTTTTTTAATGGTGTACACAGAACTGAGAACATTTAGGCAGGCTCATACTCACCGCCTTACGAGAGGCGGACAGGGCTAGGGGTTTACGTTTAACGCATTCAGGAGACTGGGTGACTGATTAGGGACAGGTTCAGGCTTGTCTCGTTTGATGGTTAGGATGGGACAATGACGTCATCTGTGTGTGTGTGTGTGTGTGTGTGTGTGTGTGTGTGTGTGCGCGACTGCGTGTGTGTGTGCGCGCGTTTGCGTGTGTGGCGTTCTCTTGTCAACCCAGCTCGCACTCACAAGTTCCGATTTGAGTCTGTCAGTCTGTCTGGACACCTTTCTGATGACTCACAGAGTGTGTGTGTGTGTGTGTGTGTGTGTGTGTGTGTGCGTGCGCACGCGTGTGTGTGTGTGAGAGAGATCGGGGTGGGGGGGTCTGATATCCTGACAGGAGGGAGGAGGGGGCTGATGCAAAGCCCCCCGAGCGATGAACGAAATAGCCATATATCCACACTGTAGTCATCCCTGCTTTTAATAAGCTGCTGGTCTGACTCACATAGACTCAGCCACGTATATACCCCCCCCCCCCCCCCCCCCCCCCCCACGGCGCAGCATGGGGGGGAGCGAGCAACACACACCTTCTGACTCCCGCTGACTCATCTAATATAAGGAGGAACTGAACTGGGCTTCCAAGTATTGCCTCGCTCAAAATGTTGTCGGGAATGGAGCCTTATTGGAGCTTACATTATAGATCTGGGCCGTAGTGGGGGGGGGGCAAACTGGGTTAAGAACGGATTGGTGTGTAATATATTATAGTCACATGTCCTTGATTTGAACCCATTCAGGACGGGATTATCTTATACTACTATGTTATACTGTGCGATATGAGCTTGTGGATCTGCTATTTTTTTTATATCGTGAACATGGCGTGCGCAAATCTTGAAATATATATTCTTTCAGAGCGAACGTTTTTAACTCATATCTTTGCTTCTGCAGAGGGCTCCCTGGGAAAATATATTTTCAGATGGGGGTTCCGTGGCCAAATACAGATAATTCTGGGGGTCCTTGACATGAAAAAGTTTGAGGTTTTTCAGAAATCTGTCATGATTTGAAATCCTTGCTTTTAATCGACTTCTGCAGTATATCAATTCTTGATGCCAAATACTTCCTCTCACCTAATAAGTATAGTGAGCTGCTTGGGCAGTCAGGAATGTGTTGTTGGTTGAATTTGGGATGATATTCTGTCTATTTAGAGCCTTGTATTGTATTGTATTGTACTCTGGCTTTTGAGAATGTGTGGAGTAATGATGTCACTGTCCTTAGGCTGGCCATTATTAGTCGCACTGGGAGTCTGTTGAGCGCGAGGAGGACCAGTCGATTGAGGGGACTTTTCCCTGGGATTTCTACTAGCCTCGTGTAGCCAGCCAGGCTTCATCTGCCGCTGCAATGCGTATTGCCGCAGGCAGATTAAGTCTGGCTCCTCTCAATGGTGGGAGGACTGCACGACCAAAGTGGTGACGAGCCAGGCACATCCGTCTGGAACCCAGGGTATAACTAGCCTTGGAAACCCAGACGTTTTTATTCCCTGAAAAAAAAAGTCTGGGTCCGAGTCCACTTCAATTTGGCATACAGTAGCGCGAACGTCGTTCTCTCTCTCTTCTGATTTCTGATTGTCTGCACATTTGTTAAATTGACACACACACACACACACACACACACACACACACTCCTCTCTCTCGCTGTCGCTCTAATTAATTAGTCTCATGTCCTGCAGCTGCGTCTAGTTTCATAGGTCAGTTCTAGTCTAGGTTATAAGGGCGGCTGTGTAATTTGTAACCCGCAGCACAGGTGATTTGTAACTTTGCATCACAGGTGATTTGTAACTTCGCAGCACAGGTGATTTGTAACTTCGCAGCACAGGTGATTTGTAACCCGCAGCACAGGTGATTTGTAACCCGCAACACAGGTGATTTGTAACCCACATCAGGTGATTTGTAACCCGCAACACGGGTGATTTGTAACCCGCAACACAGGTGATTTGTAACCCGCAACACAGGTGATTTGTAACCCGCAACACATGTGATTTGTAACCCGCAACACAGATGATTTGTAACCTGCAACACAGGTGATTTGTAACCCACATCACAGGTGATTTGTAACCAGCAACACGGGTGATTTGTAACCCACATCAGGTGATTTGTAACTTCGCAGAACAGGTGATTTGTAACCCGCAGCACAGGTGATTTGTAACCCACAGCACAGGTGATATGGTAACCCACATCAGGTGATTTGTAACCCGCAACACGGGTGATTTGTAACCCACAGCACAGGTGATTTGTAACCCACATCAGGTGATTTGTAACCCGCAACACGGGTGATTTGTAACCCACAGCACAGGTGATTTGTAACCCACAGAACGGGTGATTTGTAACCCACAGCACGGGTGATTTGTAACCCACAGCACGGGTTATTTGTAACCCACAGCACGGGTGATTTGTAACCCACAGCACAGGGGATTTGTAACCCACAGCACGGGATGATTTGTAACCCACAGCATAGGTGATTTGTAACCCACAGCATGGGTGATTTGTAACTCACAGCATGGGTGATTTGTAACCCACAGCATGGGTGATTTGTAACTCACAGCATGGGTGATTTGTAACCCACAGCATGGGTGATTTGTAACCCACAGCATGGGTGATTTGTAACCCACAGCATGGGTGATTTGTAACTCACAGCATGGGTGATTTGTAACCCACAGCATTGGTGATTTGTAACCCACAGCATGGGTGATTTGTAACCCACAGCATGGGTCAGACTAACGGGAGGTCTGACTCAGTGCGCACTAAGATTCGGCGACGATAACATTAGCGTTTTCTCTCAGTCAGTTGATTCTTCACATCCGAGTGAATCCACTGGTGGCATCATTAGCTTTCTTTTTATTGGAACACAGTTTTTATTTGATGGAATATACTGTATACAAAGTCTGTGGTCATTCAGAACTGGAAAGGAAAGTTATGACCCAAAATGGGTCTCTCTCTCTCTCTCTCTCTCTCTCTCTCTCCATCTGTCTTTGCTACTACTACAGTTTACTTGTTCTCTCTCTCTCTGTCTCTCTGTCTCTCTATCAGTATCTTTCTAATGTGACTCCTTCTTGTCATCATCTCTCTCTCTCTCTCGCCCCGGCTGTGTTGAGTCACTCTCTCTCGTCTCTCGCCCTCCCACAACTTGACAGTCAGCTGACGACTGGCCTTTTATCACAGCTCTCAGAGCAGCTGTCTTCCTGGACGGTCTGCCTGCCCTGACTCGCACATATACACACACACACACACACACACACACACACACACACACACACACGCACACACACACACACACGCACACAAACACACCTCCCTCTCTCCAGCAATCTCTCTTAGCATTCATTGCACCCGCAACAATGAAATAGAATTTGTCGAGACAGGTTAGATCACAGCACCGCACATATTATTAGATAGCTAATTAAACCAACATCCAACAACTCCAGAGGGTGTGTGCGCGTGCACGTGCATATGCATAAACACCACTAATTGATTAATAGAGTAGAATAGAGATTAAGATCCCCATCATCCTCAGAATGCAAAGACACCTTTTTGTGGACTGTACGACAATCTCAAAATTCTGGTCCTCTATTTCCAAAGAGATGAAATCTAATTTATAAATTTGAAATTTAAAAAGAAACCTGCAACATTTTACTGGATCTCTTCTCCACTAGTCCCTCCCTAACATTTAGTTCTACTGGATCTCTTCTCCACTAGTCCCTCCCTGACATTTAGTTCTACTGGATCTCTTCTCCACTAGTCCCTCCCTAACATTTAGTTCTACTGGATCTCTTCTCCACTAGTCCCTCCCTAACATTTAGTTCTACTGGATCTCTTCTCCACTAGTCCCTCCCAAACATTTAGTTCTACTGGATCTCTTCTCCACTAGTCCCTCCCTGACATTTAGTTCTACTGGATCTCTTCTCCACAAGTCCCTCCCTAACATTTAGTTCTACTGGATCTCTTCTCCACAAGTCCCTCCCTAACATTTAGTTCTACTGGATCTCTTCTCCACTAGTCCCTCCCTAACATTTAGTTCTACTGGATCGCTTCTCCACTAGTCCCTCCCTAACATTTAGTTCTACTGGATCTCTTCTCCACTAGTCCCTCCCTGACATTTAGTTCTACTGGATCTCTTCTCCACTAGTCCCTCCCTAACATTTAGTTCTACTGGATCTCTTCTCCACTAGTCCCTCCCTGACATTTAGTTCTACTGGATCTCTTCTCCACTAGTCACTTCCCCAACAGTCTTATAGTTTTTTTGTTGATGAAATTGTCAATATATTTAGTCTTGGTTTTAGTTAATAGTTTTCGTCGATTAACCTTTTTCGCTAGTTTTAGTCCACAAAATCGACACTGACACAGAGAGAGAGAGAGAGAGAGAGAGTTTTCTTTATATAAGCAGACGAGCTGCCAACTGTACTTGTGGTTTGGAGGAAATGTCTTCAGGCTTGAGTCATCCCTTAGCTCCGTGCACGAACACCACCAGGCCCTGTCCCCATGGGGTGTGTGTGTGTGTGTGTGTGTGTGTGTGTGTGTGTGTGTGTGTGTGCGCGTATGCGTGTGTGTGTGTGTGTGCGCGTGCGTGCACACCTCCTCAGACCTATTTGTGGGGTCTTTATTAGACATCTTGAGTAGACGTGTCCGCGTTGAGTTCGTCGACTACCTTTTTACACCGACAAAAAAAATACATAAATACTAAGCTAAGCTAAGCTGTACTAAGCTAAAACCATGACTAAATATATTGATAATTTTGTCAACAAAGTGACAACATGGAATAACGTGTGACTTCCATGCGCTACGTACATCCGGGGAAATTCCCTGGATGGTGAAAAGAAGCAACTTGGACTCCTCATGCATAGAAGGAAGCATGAGGTCAGTTCGCTGTCCCCCCAGGTTGGCAGAGGAAGTGTAGCGCCCAGGATTACATTAGATATTTGACACTGGATGAAAAAATGGGTTGCAAAATCGTGGGATAAAAATTACAAGTTAAACAAATGTGACCGAATTTGATCGAGAGACTGCCATTGGACTTTTTTCATTTTCGTTTTTATCATGTCATATTAAAGCAGGGAATCATAGCTTCAAATTGACATATTGGTTGTGCAGTTTGACCCACTAGTTTTCGAGATATGGCTTATAGAGTAATGTCTTGCAGAGCTACAGCAATCTGAGAATTTGGTCTTCAGAGATGCAGTTCCGTGGTCAGTGGCATTTGGGGGCGCTGTTTCCTCTTCATTGCTAAAATGCGGTACTCTACCCCCCCCCCCCCCCCCCAGGTGGGGCAGTATTGAGTCAAAAACAAGAGTGAAGCTATTTTAATTCTGGGTCAGGATATAGTAAGGAAATTTGCCTTTATAAAAGTGTCAAATTAAAATAAGTAGTAGGCCTATACTATAAATTACCCAATTGATTTACTTAAGTTAAGTACTACTACCCTATTCATACTAATGAATATAAGGTTGAAGTGGTTAATGCATGTTTTATAATAATTATCAAAATCTATAAAGTAACTATAGTAACTGGAAAATGTCAATGTTTTTAGCACCTATTATGTTATTGGGGTAGATTCAAATAGTAGACAAAGATGAATACATAATGCAGTTACCACATAGTTTTAATTAAACGTCCCTTTGTTCTCAATAGAGGGGAACAAAAACAAAGATACACAGCGTATTTGTAGCTTTGAATCTTTGTAGGTGAAGTTGAAACCAGTTCATCTTATTTGTAGCTCTGTAGATTTGTGTCTTTTGCAACAGCTACAAATAGTTTTGTTTATTTGCTGGGATTTGAAAATCCTCGCACGGGACTGAGAATATCACCAGAGGGCTGCGGAAGCACTGTATGCACTGGACCAGGGCTACTGGACTGTTAGCCGTTAGCTCCTGCCTCTAGCCGAATAGTAGGCTACTAAGCCCGTTTTCAGCTAAATGCGGAAATGTCCAGGCTAAATAACTTATCGACGGGAGGCGTGTTAATATTTATTTACTTGTCATTGTCATGTTCACTCCAAATAAACAAGTATTATGCACTTATGATGCGGAGAGCCATCTTATAAAATAGTTGGGTTGCGATATTGAGGGGGCAGAAAACAGCCCGGTCACGTGGTTCATGTACTTGCACTCGGAAGTGTTTCAAGATTTCCCCTTATACCAACGAAGAAGAAATGCAATGTTTTTTATTAATTAAACTGATATAACAACACAACGTGGCTAATAATTGTTTATTTGGAATGTACTTTGGCTGGTATTTAAGGTAAATATAACGCGACTCACTTGTATAAGTAATTTAACGCGGACATGCCGCATTTACCGCAATACATTGGCTTTAGTAATGCGGTTAGCTTATAATATTAGCAATTTAAGCTAACGGCTGGAGGACTACGGATAATCCGGTCAATAACATCATTACACTTAAACATTAATACAATTATGTCATGTTTACATTGCTCAAACATTAAAGGAATAATAATATAGCTTCAGATCATTTTAGACAGAAAAATAAAAAAGGAAAAATAAAAAAGTTTTTCAGCTGTCCTGAACAGTTGCAACTTGCGCGATGGCAGTCTGTACATCGTGTGGGGTCACAAATAGAGACAGCACGTAATTTCATGTTTGGTTGCACTTGGTTTGAAACTGAGCACTCCTGTGAACTTTGGAAGCCAATCTTAACCAATCAGGGTGGAGTCTGAGAAATCTGAAAGACCGGTTTCGTTGAATGGCTCTAGAGAGACTGTGTACCAATGTGCGTGATGTTTGGACAAAATCTGTAGGTGTACTGTGCAAAAACTTGTTTTGCACAAAGCGGCCTCCTGGTGGCGCTATAACAGGCCGTTCTGGAAAGTTTGGGGCAGAGGTTCATCGTTGGCATCCAGGGAGTGTATGTGCAAAATTTGGCATCGACCGGGTTAACGGTGGCAGAGATTAGCTGCTCACGGACACACACACGGACGGACACACACACGGACGGACACACACACGGACGGACACACGGACGGACGGAGTGCAAAACATACTCTCCCCCCATGCCTTCGGCCTGGTGGAGACAAAAATAAATGCCATGGACTGGTTACTGTATATCAAAGTGGTGATTGAGGCTCAAACCATTAGAAATAAGTTTGAGGGACAACCAATATAATATTTAATGTTAACTCCTTTAAAGTAAAACATTTCAGGTCTTTTTTTGTCAAAATACTACGACTGAAAAGTGCTGACTTTCTATGGAATAATGCTGACGGGATGTCGTAAATCAGAGGTTCCTGAAAGTGGGGGTCCTTGAGTGGGGGTCCTTGAGTGGGGGTCCTTGAGTGGGGGTCCTTGCGTGCGTGCGTGCGTGCGTGCGTGCGCGCGCACGCACGCACGCACGCACGCACGCACGCACGCACGCACGCACGCACGCACGCACGCACGCACGCACGCACGCACGCACGCACACACACACACACGTCTGTCTGTCTGTCTGTCTGTCTGTCTGCCTTCCTGTCTGTTTAAGCTCTGCAGAGTGTTTACATCCAGCCAACTGTCAATCAAATTTAATCAAAGCCTTTCGTGTTTGGTTTGAAAACAGCCCGTGGCTGTTCAGAGAACCTCCATCTGACCCTCACTAACCCAGGACGGTTCAGAGAACCTCCACCTGACCCTCACTAACCCAGGACGGTTCAGAGAACCTCCACCTGACCCTCACTAACCCTGGACGGTTCAGAGAACCTCCACCTGACCCTCACTAACCCAGGACGGTTCAGAGAACCTGACCCTCACTAACCCAGGACGGTTCATGTTTTGATTAAGGTGTGCTGTCATGCTCGTTTGAGCATGGGTAGAGAGCCTGCTTGTAGATCACTTGGTCGGAAATACCTGTTGTATAATCAGATACACTACGATACAATACGCATTATATTGGTTGTTCCCCAAGGACCCCCATTGGCACGGCTCTAGCAGTCACGTTCAGCTGTTTTCATTACAAGGACCCCCAGTTTGACATGCATACGGACGCCACATTTTAACAGCATTTATATCTCCCCCAATTTATTGTAAAAAATATGTTTAATTGAACTTTAAAATAAAAGCGAAAGCCTGTGAGGGTCCATTTGGTTCCCGGACCCTACTTTGGGAACCAACACATGGTCAAAGCATTTCCGGGGTTCCCCAGCCAAAAAACGTTGAGAACCCCTGACTTACAGGAGGTGACCTGAAACAAACACAAAGCACTGACACAGACAGGGGAGCCCGTCGGCCGTCTGGATTTGGACATGCTCTACTTTCTGTGGTTGTAGACCAACCAATTCTACTCTGAAAGTCACAGGCATTGGCCCATTTTATGGCCGTCACTTTAAGGAAGATAAATGTACCCAACTATCCAAGGTCTAAAAACAATGTGTTTCTTAGAAAGGAAAAGTTAGTGGAAAGAAAGTAAACAGTGGAGTTGGGAATACATTCAACTGTATTCCAAACTTGGGATTACTTTTGTCATGATAAAAAAAAAACATTTGATACCTTTGATCAGTGGACCAAAGATTAACATGAACATTAACATATTATCTCTGATAACGGTGGGTATTTCTTGTAGTTCCAATCGGCCCTGCCTGACAGACAATACAGAGGATCGCCACATTTTCACGATTTTTCAAAAATAGCAGACCTACAAGCTCGTAGTTAGTGACTTTCCTCCATTGTTTTAGGCATCGGGGGTCTAGTGGACTAGTTAGTGATGTTTCTTCCATTGTTTCAGGTATCGGGGTCTAGAGGACTAGTTAATGATGCTTCCTCCATTGTTTCAGGTATCGGGGGTCTAGAGGACTAGTTAATGATGCTTCCTCCATTGTTTCAGGTATCGGGGGTCTAGAGGACTAGTTAATGATGTTTCCTCCATTGTTTCAGGTATCGGGGGTCTAGAGGACTAGTTAATGATGCTTCCTCCATTGTTTCAGGTATCGGGGGTCTAGAGGACTAGTTAATGATGTTTCCTCCATTGTTTCAGGTATTGGGTGTCTAGAGGACTAGTTAATGATGTTTCCTCCATTGTTTCAGGTATCGGGGGTCTAGAGGACTATGTGCTGAAGTCGGCCACCCTCTCCACCTCCCCCGCCTGTCCTCCCTTCACGCCCCTCCACTTCGAGGCCAGCCCCATTGTGCGCGTCGCCATCGAACCCAAACACCCAAGTGAGTGAGACACACATCTTATCTTATCTTATCTTAAGTGAGTCAGACACACCAGACACCACTTGTGTAAATGAACAGATGCGTTCTGTACAGATATTGTACACCTTGTACATGATGAAATGTTGGGTTGTCGGTTGGTTTTTAACACAACGGATGCCGCCAGCATCTTTCAAAATAAAGGTGCCTAGAGTGCCAGCAGATATGGCAGATTTTATAGTTTCTGTTGCAATTTGTTTGGGGTTAACCACTACACAATGCCTATACAGTACTATCAATATTGGAGTCTTGTTTTGCACACAAAATAAACAAGAATCAAGGTTCAGTTCAGTACAGTACATTTTGTGTGTGTGTGTGTGTGTGTGTGTGTGTGTGTGTGTGTGTGTGTGTGTGTGTGTGTGTGTGTGTGTGTGTGTGTGTGTGTGTGTGTGTGTGTGTGTGTGTGTGTGTGTGCGTGTGCGTGTGCGTGTGCGTGTGTGTGTAGGTGAGATGCCCAGGCTGGTGCGAGGCATGCGTCTCCTCAACCAGGCTGATCCGTGTGTGGAGGTTATGTTCCAGGAGACAGGAGAACATGTCCTGGTCACGGCTGGAGAGGTCCATCTGCAACGCTGTCTGGATGACCTACGAGACAGGTACCTGTCTGTCTGTCTGGATGACCTATGAGACAGGTACCTGTCTGTCTATCTGTCTGTCTGGATGACCTACGAGACAGGTACCTGTCTGTCTGTCTGAATGACCTACGAGACAGGTACCTGTCTGTCTGTCTGGATGACCTATGAGACAGGTACCTACCTGTCTGTCTGTCTGGATGACCTACGAGACAGGTACCTGTCTGTCTGTCTGTCTGTCTGGATGACCTATGAGGCAGGTACCTGTCTGTCTGTTTGTCTGGATGACCTACGAGACAGGTACCTGTCTGTCTGTCTGTATGTCTGGATGACCTACGAGAAAGGTACCTGTCTGTCTGTCTGTCTGTCTGTCTGTCTGGATGACCTACGAGACAGGTACCTGTCTGTCTGTCTGTCTGGATGACATACAAGACAGGTACCTGTCTGTCTGTCTGGATGACATACGAGACAGGTGTTTGTCTGTCTGTCTGACTGTGAGACAGGTGAGTGTGTGTCCCTCGTGTCTCTCTCTTTATGGTAAATGGTAAACGGTGCATTTATATAGCACCTTTATCCAAGGCTCTTCACACAGATTTACGTAGATTGTGCATTACATTCATCCATTCACACACACACATTCGCACACCTTTACAATACATAGTGTGC
This sequence comes from Protomyctophum parallelum, assembly GCF_964188405.1. Lineage (NCBI taxonomy): Eukaryota > Metazoa > Chordata > Actinopteri > Myctophiformes > Myctophidae > Protomyctophum > Protomyctophum parallelum. Next base: position 22,595,633 of record NC_139699.1, read on the forward strand.
ATTACATTCATCCATTCACACACACATTCACACACCTTTACATAGCTTGTGCATTACATTAATCCATTCGCACACACACATTCGCACACCTTTACATAGATTGTGCATTACATTCACCCATTCACACACCTTTACATAGATTGTGCATTACATTCACCCATTCACACACACATTCACGCACCTTTACATAGATTGTGCATTACATTCACCCATTCACACACACACATTCACACACCTTGACATAGATTGTGCATTACATTCACCCATTCACACACACATGCACACACCTTTACATAGATTGTGCATTACATTCACCCATTCACACACACACATTCACACACCGATGCCGGAGGAAACCATGCAAGGCACCAACCTGCTCATCGGGGCCAATTAGGGGTTCAGAGTCTTGACTCAAGGACACTTCTACACTAACTCTGGGGGAGCCCACGGGGATCGAACTGGGAACCTTGCGGTTTCCATCCGGCCACTCTACCGCTGAACCACCGCCGCTCTGTTTGATTCTCTCAGACACTAACATCGGAGACACCGGCCGTTTTGTTTTCAAAAGCAATGAAACAGACTGTGTGAGATCTTAGAATATATATTAATATATACTCTGTGTGAGATCTGTAATCACTTGTATGTTGTGGGTAAGTTCAATAAGACAAGGTTCTTGAAAGAGTAGACGTTTATGTTCAGAATGATAATAATGTGGCAAGTTAGAAAACAGGTTCTGGCGGGCTCAGTATGGAGAAAGCTAGCACAGCACCCTGGGAAAGCTGTGTGTGTTCTAGGCATTACTAGTCAACCTATGGACTGAATCAAAACAGATCAACATAACACACACATGAGTAATCATGAAGCAAATACTATTTGCTCATAGATCCATAAGGGCGCTAACGCTTAACTCTCTCTCCACTGATTACTGATGCACTGCACCTGTATTCAATCACACACACACATACACACACAAATGCACGCACGCACACACCTCTCTCTCTCTCTCTCTGCCACTTGTGCCAGTCTCTCTCTCACACACACACACACACACACATGCTCTTCATTCAATTAAATTCTCGTTTGTAATTATGTTTTCTTCGGCCGCTCTATTGGGGAGCTTCGGTCCGTTTCCAGTGGTAGATTTACCCACCCCTCTATGGCCAGAAAAGACACAGGCCAATAGGGCTGGAGAAACAATCAATGCTCCCTAGACAGAAAAGCACAAAAAATGAAGTCCTTGAAAAATAACAACAATATTCAATATCATCACAAAATATAAATCATATGTACAGAGTGGAAGACAAACGGGCGGGGTGTAAAGAGGGGCGGGGTGATCACCTGTCTAAGAGAGGCCTTTGGCCTTTTGCTGAAAGCTGGATTTTCAGGCCTGTTTTAAAGGACGTCAGGGATCTGCTTTTTTTTTAGGGCATTCCACAATTGGGTGGCAGTGCTGTAGAAGGACAATTTACCCATGTTTATTTTATTTTATAAGTGGGCGCTACCAGATAATTGTTCTCTAGTATTGTCATATAAGTGAGCGGTACCAGATAATTGTTCTCTCTAGTATTGTTTTATAAGTGGGCAGTACCAGATCATTGTTATCTAGTATAGCTCCTGCATAGGGCAGGACTTAGCTGGGGAGAAGAGAAGCTCAGTCTTGTCTGGGTTCAGCTTGAGGTGGTTGGAAGACATCCACTGTGAGATGTCAGCCAGGCATGCAGTGATGCGGTCTTCCACCTGGGTGGCAGAGGGGGGGAAGGATAGAAACAGTTGTGTGTCATCGGCATAGCAGTGATAGGATATATTGTGAGCAGAGATGATAGTGCCAAGGGATTTAGTGTGAGAAAAGGACAGATCCCTGTGGGACCCCAGTTTGGAGGGTACGGGGGGATGATAGCAAACCTTTCCAAGAAACCTTGGCTGATCTGAGTGCGCGGGAGGGTTTGTAGGGTTCAATCATACTTGCAAGATATGGGGGAGCCATACCTTTGGTTGCTTTGAATGCCAGCATCAGAGTTTTGGCTCCCGGTCGCTGCCCGCACAGAATACAAAACTCTGATGCTGGCATTCAAAGCAACCAAAGGTATGGCTCCCCCATATCTTGCAAGTATGATTGAACCCTACAAACCCTCCCGCGCACTCAGATCAGCCAATGCAGGGAAGCTGGAAGTACCCTCACTAAAAACGCCGGGACAACGCTCCACACGTCCCAAACTCTTCTCCCTTCTGGCTCCAAAACTGTGGAATGCACTTCCCATTGCAGTCAGAACTGCAGCATCACTCCCAATCTTCCGCCGTAGCCTGAAAACCCACCTTTTCAGACTCCATCATGGCCCATAGCACTTACCCTAACCCCTTAGATAGCATTTCTGTTGACTTAGATAGCATTTGACACAGACTTATAGCATGATATGTAGACAGCACTATAATTGTATTGTATATAGTCATAGCACGCCATAGTACATATGTATAGCATAGTAGTAAATATGTATAGTTTATATGTATAGTGTATGTATAGTTTCATTATATAGATATTCCACTGTTACTTTCTTAGCTTACGCATGTTTCATGATAAAAATTTTATGTGATGTATTCCCATGCTTTTGTTCTTGCTTAAATGTAAATCGCTCTGGATTAAGAGCGTCTGCTAAATGCCTAAATTGTAAATTGTAAATTGTAACCTGGTAGGTAGGAGGAGAACCACTTCAGCGCCGTCCCGCCGATGCCTAGATCAGGTAGGGTGTCTAGGAGCAGCTGTGTCAAATGCTGCCGATAGGTCTAGAAGAAACAGGGCGGCAGAGTGGGAGGCAGCCTGGGCAGCATGTAGTGACTGTGAGGAGTGCAGTTTCCGTGGAGTGGGCCTTCTTGAATCCTGACTGGTTGGGATCCAGCAGGTTGTTCTGTGAGAGATGGAGAGAGAGCTGGTTAGAGGCAATACGTTCAAGGGTTTTGGAAAGAAAGGAAAGGAGTGATACCGGTCTGTACTTCTTGACATATGAGGGGTCAAGAGTTGGTTTCTTGAGGAGTGGCGATACCTTGGCTGACTTGAAGGCAGATGGGACCCAGCCTGAGGTTATTGAGGTGTTGATGAAGGGGAGGAGATCAGGTGCGATGGTCTGGAAGATTGGAGACGGGACGGGGTCAAGAGGACAGGTGATAGGTCTTAACTTTGTTTGTGGGTACTGGGGGCATTGGGGGTACTGGGGGCATTGGGGGGTACTGGGGGCATTGGGGGGTACTGGGGGCATTGGGGGGTACTGGGGGCATTGGGGGCATTGGGGGGCAAAGCCGGCCTTATCTGTAGTTCTCATTGATTCAACAGTGAATATGTGTGTGTATCACTCTTGCAAACATGATTTCTCTGATTTCCAAATTTAAATGCTATCCTAGGCATTCAATCTAATGATCTGTGATAAACGGCTAGACGCCATTCCACCATGCCTGTAGACGCCATGCCGCCACGCCTGCTGTGTTCCAATGTCTGCAGCATCATTATGCTGTTGACTGCTGTGTCTCTCTGTCCGTCTCTCTGGACTCCTTAATGAGATGCCGGCAGACTGACCAGTTAAACGGGCCAGTGTTTCTGCAGGCAATCAGACAGATTGTTCAGCCACACAGATTGCTGTACAGAATGGGGGAAAAAAACACATCAACACGCCGGTTTAACAGTTGCCATACACTGCGCAAAAAGCATGGAATACGGATGTGTATATTACATGAAACTCCCGTTAACAACATGAAAAGTTGAATCATACACACTCTCAATGTCACACTCTCTGTCACAGGCACACACACACACACACACACACCCCTCTACAGTATCTCTTTTCATACTACCGGCAGACCCCACTATGATCGATAGTCTAGCTATGGTGCGGGATGACCATTCAAACTAAATGATGAAGCGCCCTTTCATAGCTCTACATTCTGCCAAGGTTTGTGTGGAGAATAAATGGATGCAGTTCATTTCTCCTGAGTGAGGAATGGGGTGGCCTTCTCCTCTCGGCTCCATCCATTCCTGAAGCTCATCTGCATTGTAAAAAAAACTGCGTATTGATTTAGAGTTCCATGCATCTGTCACTCATCCAATCTATCAAACTGACCATTGACGCAGCGATACCTCGTGTCACGATCATGATTGATGAGCGTGATTGAAAATCGTTTACAGGTTGCGAGCTTTCTTGAATGGCATTTGCATTAATACTACATACTAGCACACTAGCTAAACTAGTAATTGTCCCCCAGGCGAGCTCTCACTCATCTATCGGTCTCTTGTGAACTCTGTGTTGTCAAATATAAGCTCTGCTTCGCCAATAGCCCTTGATTAGCTGCATGTGTTGGGGAAATGTGTAAATATAATCATTGTGTTAACTTTGTTGTCGATTTTGTCGACTAACACTATGACAAAAAATGTTGGTTGACGGGTTAGGGACTGATCGTTATTTATCCACCAGGGGGGGGGGGGTGCAGATGTGATTTCATTTTTTTTATTTTTCCTCATCCCCCCCCCCCCCCCCCCCCCCCCAGCCTCCAAATATATTTTCGGGACCCCCCCTCAGGGACTGGAAGAATATATATGACCCCCCCCCCCACACACACACACACACCACCATAAACCATTTTCTTTAAATATTCACACCAACAGTATAGCAGCATAAAGTAAAGCGAACGCTGATCGTTTATTAATTAAGCGAATAGCGCCTGCCGTCGGGGGTTCATTTGGTTCCAACACTCAACAACACTGATGATATGCCATTGCATTCTTCTAACTAAATATTGAAATATGAATCTCCGAAAATAGCAGATGCAGATCTACAAGCTCTCAACAACACGCTGATGACGCGTCGCAAATTTGTGAGCTTAGAGTGGCTATTTTTTAGGTGAGCCTCGTGCGTAAAGCCACATATGTCACGTGTGCTGGTGCTGCCAGGGCAGTGGGCACCCCTCGCCTCTGTGCGTCCCCAACCAAGCCCAGGATGATGAAAATGAATTAATACCGGTATGCTAAATACATATGTCACGCATAACATTGTTGATACAGCTTCATAGGTTACTCCACAGAGAAAAGCACAATTTGCGCAACACCAACGTTCAACAACTGCCCGCTCAGCTCATTTAGCCAGCCAGGCACCACCGAATAGTTTAACTCTTTCTTTAGTCTATTACAACCACATACGCAGACAAAAGTAGGCTACATGGCACCGCGGCCAAAACACAAGTAGGCTACTATGACGTGACGCACACACCAGGCAACAATCCAACATTGCAATGCGAGTGCGCAAAGATGCACATGATGACAGCTGCTTTTAGACCAGCCCTACCGTATTCTGAATGAGAATCTGTCTCGAATGCGCTTTTCTCCGCCACCATGTCGACGATGCGTTGTGAAGACGGTAGTCTCTTCCATCAAAATGTTCCATGTCCAATTATTGTCCATCAACATAAAGGCTAAGGTGTTCCTGTGATGATGTGCTACTTTCTATGTGGAGGTCGTTAACAAGCAACTTGAGTCACCAACAGTAACTTCTGAGAAGTTTATATGATATCGTTACGTCTTCCATGACCTCAGCCGCAACATTATTATTATTGTTGCATCTTCAGCAGCGGTGCTGTCAGCCTGCTGCTAGATCCTCGCCTTCCTCCTCTCTGACACCGACAACACTGGCTCTTTTCAGCCTGCTGCTGCTGGCCCGCAATTCAAACATCGCGGTTCATAGCTTGAAACTTTTTTTGCTTTTTCTACTGGAAATATCATGAACGCAGAATCAATATGTCCCGCGCTGTTTTGAAGTCAGACGGGGCAAACTACATCAGTGGCCGGGGGAGGGACCTTTGCTGGTAGAACAGATCTACAAGCTAACAACGTGTCACCAAGCAACACGTTGTTAGCTTGTAGATCTGTTCTATTTGCATGCAGTTGCGCACACATGGAAGATACCAAGTACACTCGCCACACAGGGTAAACTTTATATTATCTAGTAAAACACTATGAAAAACAAAATAATCAAAACGTTTTTTAAATAGAAAATTCAGCGAAATAAAGTTGTACAACCCCCCCTAATCCAAAATAAAAATAAACATATCCCCCCCTCAGGCTCAAAAAATAGTTTAATGACCCCCCCCCCCCCCCTTTTTGCACCATAACAACCTTTGTTAAATAACGATCAGTCCCTTAGGGTTAGGGTTAGTTATGTTGAATAAAACTAAGACTAATATATTGACAATTTTATCAAGGAAGGGACTAGTGGACAAGATATCCCGTACAAGTCATTTTACACTTGGTTGCATGCTGAAAATAGCAGATCTACAAGCTCACAACGCAACCCCCCCCCCCCCCCCCCCTCCCGGTGCCTAACCGCTCCAATGAACAGTGATGTGTATGTATGTATGGCACTGTTGAGCAACCTAACACACACACACTGCACCGCTCAGTTGATTGTTTTTTTATTTTCACATGGTTTTAGTTTTAGTTTTAGTTTTTTGCATATTCACTGAAAAAAGGTAGTCGACAGACATTTTTCGTCAGTTTCAGTCGACAAAATCAACACCGTCTAAAAGTATAATTGTGCAACGAGGCTGTTTTACAGACTGAAATCACGGTCTTTATAATGGGACTCCTCTTCCAGCACACACATAACACACACACTCTCTCTCTCTCTCTCTCTCTCTCTCTCTCTCTCTCTGATGTGCATGTTGTTCCTTTGTACAACTAGTAATTACCACAGCCTTGTAGCTGTGAGCGGTGCTTGACATCAGACATGGAAGGGGGAGTGCAATGTCAGGGAGTTCAAAGCAAACGCATTTCAGAGACATCAGACCAAACGACGCAGCAGTGGTGGTGGCGATGGAGAACAAAAAGTGCTTTGTGTTTTCTATAGCAGTGGTTCCCAAAGTGGGGTCCGGGGTCCTTGAGGGAGTTCTAGGTGGTCCCCAGCTAAATGATAGTTTGGAACCAAATGGACCCTTATGGGTCTGTAACTCAGAGTGTACAAATGCAACCAAATCCATTTGGTTGAATTTGTACACTCTCAAGAGTAAAATAAAAAAATGATTTTACAATATAAATTGCGGTCTCAGAGATAGAAATGCCATTAAATGGGGGTCCGTAGACTAATGCATGTCAAACTGGGGATCCTTGAAATTAAACGGGTGGAGAATCACTGCTAGAGCTCCCTGGCATATCTCTTCAAATGGGGGTCCGCTGGGCTAATTAGTGGTTGGTGCAGGCGAGTGCAGCGGCATTTGGTTCGGCCAGGTCATCGCCAGTACATTGTGGAGCAACTCATGATGTGTTTCATTGCTTGTGGTTCACCGTGTGGTGAGCGCACATACATGTGTTTATTTCCATTGTTTGTGTTTTCGTGGATGCCTTGCAGCGTCCTTCGCCAACCCGCAGACGGTTCAAGGTTTTCCAGGCGGCCCAAAGGTTTTCCAGGCCAGTCGCGATGTGTTGGTCTGGGTTGATGCCTCTTTCTGTCCATCGGCTGGTTATGTCCATCGGGTTGCCCAGGCTGTGCTACTGAACAATGAATGGTAGACTGTATCTTTGCATCGTCATGTCGCTAGCTTCCATTGACAAGGGTTGGTAGACTGTATATTTGCACCGTCATGTTGCTGACTCCCATTGACAATGAATGGTAGACTGTATCTTTGCATCGTCATGTCGCTGGCTTCCATTGACAGTGAATGGTAGACTGCATCTTTGCATCGACATGTCGCTGGCTCCCATTGACAGTGAATGGTAGACTGTATCTTTGCATCGACATGTCGCTGGCTTCCATTGACAGTGAATGGTAGACAGTATCTTTGCATCGACATGTCGCTGGCTTCCATTGACAGTGAATGGTAGACTGTATCTTTGCATCGACATGTCGCTGGCTTCCATTGAGAGTGAAAGGTAGACTGTATCTTTGCATCGACATGTCGCTGGCTTCCATTGACAGTGAATGGTAGACTGTATCTTTGCATCGACATGTCGCTGGCTTCCATTGACAGTGAATGGTAGACTGTATCTTTGCATCGACATGTCGCTGGCTTCCATTGAGAGTGAAAGGTAGACTGTATCTTTGCATCGACATGTCGCTGGCTTCCATTGAGAGTGAAAGGTAGACTGTATCTTTGCATCGACATGTCGCTGGCTTCCATTGAGAGTGAAAGGTAGACAGTATCTTCGCATCATCATGTCTCATGTCGCTGGCTTCCATTGACAGTGAATGGTAGACTGTATCTTTGCATCGACATGTCGCTGGCTTCCATTGACAGTGAATGGTAGACTGTATCTTTGCATCTGCCCGTGTGAACAGAGAAAGAGGGCCATGTCTAATGGCGTTGCTATGTTTAGAGAACTCGGCCAGACGCCTTGGGAGCATGACATGAAGTCCAGCCACAGATCAGAGGCTGTCTGTCTTGTCTGGCCACCAGGGCAACTGATTGGCTGGCTGGCCGATGGGGGGATGGAGGAGGGGGGGGGAGGTCTCTGATTGCACTGATACCCGTCTGACCCCGTTGGTCGGCTGGTTATGACATCATCTCTCCAGCCTGGCCCGCGGCCACCCTGAGGCTCAGAATAATGGGGTCAGCCTGGCTGCTCACACACACACACACACACACACACACCACTGAAGACTGTGACTTCCCAGCATCAGAGGGCTGAAGGGGAATCTGTCTCTCTCGCTCTTTCTCTCTCTCTCTCTCTCTCTGTCTCTCTCAATTCAAACTAAGGAGCTTTATTGGCATGATAAAACACATGTTTACATTGCCAGAGCAAGAGTGGAACAAAGCAACCAAAACAAAGCCTATCTTACGAAACTATACGTGTTGTGCGTTTTCTGTCAGAAACAGTTGTTCTCTCTCTCTCTCTCTCTCTCTCTCTCTCTCTCTCTCTCTCTCTCTCTCTCTCTCTCTCTCTCATTGTCTGTCTTTGTCGGTCTCTCACACACACACACACACAGTGCTCTCGTCGCCTCAGAAGTGGGTCAACCGCCCAGTCATCTGGAGTAGGGCGACGTTAAGTTAAGTGGTTGTGTGTAATGTCATTAGAGCATGACTCAGCAGACCAGAGACAGAGAGAGGTTTAAACAGAGTGTGAGAGAGAGATACGGAAACAAACACTGACAGATCAACTGCCACCGTTAGCCGCTCTCTCCAGCACTAAGACCAGAGGTGGAAAAAGTTCTCACATGTTTTACTTAATCCGCCACCATTAATCAATAGCTGGTACTTACTTTGAAGAGCCAAATATCCGTAATCGCATGTTACAGTGACAAACTGCAATGTAGAACTGGTCTGTTACAACAAGTAATACAAGAAAAGATACTTGAGTAAAAGCACAAAAGCATTGACGTCAAAATGTACTTAAAGTACCAGAATTAAATGTACACATTATGCAAAATGTCCTGTTTCAAGTTTGTATAAAATTATCTTGAAAATGGATGATCTACAAGCTCACAATGTGTCGCATTGTGACGCATTGTGAACTTTTAGATCAGCTTTTTTTTTCAATGGCCCCAGTGTTGTGTACTGAGCAATTGGAAATGCTCAAGTAAAGTAGAAATATCTCAACATTGTGCTCAAGTACAGTACTTGAGTAAATGTACTAAATGTTACTTTCATATCATTATTATCTTTGGGGCATTTGAGACACGGAACCACCATTTGATGACATTTAGCCTTGCAGACCCAAAACTAAAGAATATGTCCACATTTCCATGCTGTATTGATGTTGGTACCATTAGGAGAGATAACAGGCAAACATTCTTCTTCATTCTCTAATTGTGTAGACGTCTTGTAAATGAACTTAAGTAAGATGCAGATGTTTAGCAAAAAATGTACTCTTGGTGGTGTAAAATGAAAACAAATGGACCCTTCCGGATCCATTTGTTTTCATTTTACACTCAAGAGTTAAAGATATATTTAGGAGTCCATTTGGTTACCTGGAACCCCCTCAAGTGGGAGACTGGTGGTCCCTGGGCCACTGGTCCTGGAACCCCCTCAAGTGGGGGACTGGTGGTCCCCGGGCCACTGGTTGAAAACCACTGCTAGCACTATAAGCCTGTTATCAGCAGGAAACCTCCTAATTGGCCCTTCATGTTAACGTCACCACCGCAATAAACCCATTTCCTGTATGCAAAGACGTGTTTTTAGAAAGGGCCTCATTAAAAAAGAAATAAACAATCACAAGAGTGGGTGAGAGAGACTGTGGTTTTCAAGTGCAACACACATATAGTGTGAATTAGCAATACATGTTTGAGGGGAGCTATAGCACCTCCTATATGTCCAGCCTTGAGTGTTTGTGTAAACACAAATGCGCGTGCTTGGTATCAATACTCAGTGTATCATATTTCTAATCAATATGAACCGCAGAAGGATTAGAAACTAAAGTATATACAGTGGCTCTATTGGGGGGGGATTAACTATTGTTTTCCTTGTCCCGTTATTTTTTTTCTTTTCTTTTTTTCGATTGTGTGTGTCTTACTGGATTAGATGCAGGTGCGTGAGTGAGTGAGTGGGCGTGTGTGTGTGTGCACACGCATGTGTGTGTGCGTGACTGAGTGTTTTAAGAGCAACATAATGCTGTCTCAGTGTAACGCACAGAGACATACAGCCAGAATGTTTTAGTAATGCCCCACTAACCCCTAGAGCGTCTGTGTTGGTCAATAACGCACATACACACGCATGCACACACCCTCACGCATGCACACACACACACGCACACATACACACACACGCATGCACACGCGCACACAAGCACACACACACACACACACACACACAGGCAGGCACGCTCAAGGCTGTGTGGTGTTTTTTGTTGTGCTGCTAATTGGTGCAAGTGACTGGCTTCAACATGTGTGGGTAAGTGATTCCAAAACCAGTTGTCCTCAAACCACCCCCCCCCCCTAATCGCTGTGGTGTGCAGAAGGAGGGAGCAGCTCGTGATACAGGATGAGTGCTGAAATAGCAACGAGCATAAAACTACTAGCAAGGCTTTAAGGATTAAGAGTGACTGCTTAAATGCCTAAAGTGTAAATTGTACCTAAGTGTCAACAAGCAAAGTGACCGCTTGTAGCTTTTATGTGTTTGCATGGAAAGGAGTGTGTTGGCCAGCTGTTTGTCCTGCAGGGAAAAAAACGTTTTGGACAGTTGAAACAGATGCCATGTTGTCTCTGCAATCTGCATGCATTGGACCAGATGTCTGCAGAGCGGTTGTCTCTGCATGCTTTGGACCAGATGTCTGCAGAGCGGTTCTCTCTGCATGCTTTGGACCAGATGTCTGCAGAGCGGTTCTCTCTGCATGCTTTGGACCAGATGTCTGCAGAGCGGTTGTCTCTGCATGCGTTGGGCCAGATGTCTGCAGAGCGGTTGTCTCTGCATGCTTTGGACCAGATGTCTGCAGAGCGGTTGTCTCTGCATGCTTTGGACCAGATGTCTACAGAGCGGTTGTCTCTGCATGCGTTGGACCAGATGTCTGCAGAGCGGTTGTTTCTGCATGCGTTGGACCAGATGTCTGCAGAGCGGTTGTCTCTGCATGCGTTGGACCAGATGTCTGCAGAGCGGTTGTCTCTGCATGCTTTGGACCAGATGTCTGCAGAGCGGTTGTCTCTGCATGCTTTGGACCAGATGTCTGCAGAGCGGTTGTCTCTGCATGCGTTGGACCAGATGTCTGCAGAGCGGTTGTTTCTGCATGCGTTGGACCAGATGTCTGCAGAGCTGTTGTCTCTGCATGCGTTGGACCAGATGTCTGCAGAGCGGTTATTTCTGCATGCATTGGACCAGATGTCTGCAGAGCTGTTGTCTCTGCATGCGTTGGACCAGATGTCTGCAGAGCTGTTGTCTCTGCATGCGTTGGACCAGATGTCTGCAGAGCGGTTATTTCTGCATGCATTGGACCAGATGTCTGCAGAGCTGTTGTCTCTGCATGCGTTGGACCAGATGTCTGCAGAGCGGTTGTCTCTGCATGCGTTGGACCAGATGTCTGCAGAGCGGTTGTCTCTGCATGCGTTGGACCAGATGTCTGCAGAGCGGTTGTCTCTGCATGCGTTGGGCCAGATGTCTGCAGAGCTGTTGTCTCTGCATGCGTTGGACCAGATGTCTGCAGAGCGGTTGTCTCTGCATGCGTTGGGCCAGATGTCTGCAGAGAGGTTGTCTCTCCATGCGTTGGGCCAGATGTCTGCAGAGCGGTTGTCTCTGCATGCGTTGGACCAGATGTCTGCAGAGCGGTTGTCTCTGCATGCGTTGGACCAGATGTCTGTAGAGCGGTTGTCTCTGCATGCGTTGGACCAGATGTCTGCAGAGCGGTTGTCTCTGCATGCGTTGGACCAGATGTCTGCAGAGCGGTTGTCTCTGCATGCGTTGGACCAGATGTCTGCAGAGCGGTTGTCTCTGCATGCGTTGGGCCAGATGTCTGCAGAGCGGTTGTCTCTGCATGCGTTGGACCAGATGTCTGCAGAGCGGTTGTCTCTGCATGCGTTGGGCCAGATGTCTGCAGAGCGGTTGTCTCTCCATGCGTTGGGCCAGATGTCTGCATCGTGTCTGTCGTCACAGTGTCAGTGTGTAAACAGCACTGCAGTAGAGCCGCCACGCGGTGTCCTCAGATGATGTCCCACAGATCATGTCCCGGCGGCCCCGGGGACAAGTAGTACTTCCCATTGTAGACTATGTTCACATTGAATGTGAAAAGTAACAACACTGATAACGATTATCATCTCAAGCCTGTCCCAGTGGCTGCAGCCTAAAGCAAGACGGCCACTACACTGGTATCTCTTCATTTATAAATGCATTTATTTTAGGTGCCCTGCTTACTTGAAGCAGTACCTGACTCAGTCTACCTCCACATATCCACTAAGACATCTACAATACCCGCACTTAAAAATCGCAAAAGTCTCCAGTGTGGTTGGGCGGAGGTCTTTCTGCTACAAAGCCCCGTTTGATTGGAACAATCTCCCTCTATCTCTTAGATCCATCTCATAATTTAGTAGTTTCAGGACTTCCTTATATTCACATCTAGACTCAACTTGTCTATGCTTCTAACCTGATGGTATCACCAATTATGACACTGATGTATTTGCACTGTGACCTTATCTCCATTGTGTAACAGCTGATTATGTGGTGGTAGGTGGAAGAGGGTGAGCAAGCTATTTGTGTATATATGTATGTATTTGTATATCCGTTTGTATCTGTGTACTGTATGTTTTGTGTATTTTGTACAGTGTGCTTTTTTGTATTTTGTCTGTTTATGGGTCCCTCTTGAAAATGAGATGCTGCATCTCAAGGGGCTGTCCCTTCAATAAAAAATTGACAGCAAATTATGATTTTAGTTTTAGTCATAGTCTTTTAAAAATGTGGATTATACAATGAAAACATAACTCGGGCAACTTGCGAATCGCAGGGAAAGTGTTCTACAGTTAATTAACTCGAGCAACTTGTGAATTGAAGTCAAAGTGTTAAGAGCATCTGCTAAATGCCTAAATTGAAAATTGTATGTTGTGAATCTTCCTGTTTCTCTCAGATCAAAAACCTCTCAGGACTTCTCTGTATTCACATCTCCAAACGACCTGCTCATGCTTTTAATACTGCTTCTCTGTATTCACATCTCCAAACGACCTGCTCATGCTTTTAATACTGCTTCTCTGTATTCACATCTCCAAACAACCTGCTCATGCTTTTAATACTTCTTCTCTGTATTCACATCTCCAAACAACCTGCTCATGCTTTTAATACTTCTTCTCTGTATTCACATCTCCAAACGACCTGCTCATGCTTTTAATACTTCTTCTCTGTATTCACATCTCCAAACGACCTGCTCATGCTTTTAATACTGCTTGTAATTTGCGTTAATTTATAATGTGGATAAAAGGTCATAGTACTGTTTTCTCCATTATTTTTGTTTTTTTATGAGTCGAGGGATGGGGGTGTGTGGGTGGGATATGGTGAGCAAGCTGTGTGTGTGTGTGTGTGTGTGTGTGTGTGTGTGTGTGTGTGTGTGTGTGTGTGTGTGTGTGTGTGTGTGAGAGAGTGACCATTTTGGAAGTGGCAGGTACATTTGACCACAGTCTGGAAGAGGTATTCCTTACCAAGGTGCTTAAGTACCAGCGTCTTAAGGATGCTATTATACAGCTTGGCTACAGATGTAAACTACTTGTGTTCATATTTGGAAGCCTCTGTAATGTCCACAAATCAGTCGTGAGGGGCCTGCAGATTGCAGGCATGCCCAAGCCGAGAGCTAAGGCATCGGCAAAATTCTGTTCAGTGTCTGCAATAATTGGCAGTCGCCATATATGGAGAAGCCGATGCTTTCTGTACCCGTGATCTTATCCTGAAGCACTTGTTGTAGAGTTTTCTCAAGTTTGCGCATCCACTATTGTTTGTATTCAAGAAATTTCTTGTAAAATGTGAATACAAATAAAGATGTTAAATGTGTGCAGGTTCGCTAAGATTGAGATCAGCGCGTCAGAGCCCATCATTCCCTTCAGAGAGACGGTGGTTCGTCCTCCTAAAGTAGACATGGTCAACGAGGACCTGGGGAGACAGCAAAAGGTGGCTGTCATTCACCAGGTGAGACGCACGCATACACACGCACGCTCACAAACACACACACACACTCGCACACACTAACCCAGTTTGCACTAGCTCCCGTATAACAAAAGTGACGTGCGAGGAAAACCAATGCCATTGGCACAGCCAATAATTCAAGTGTGGAAATGAAATGCACAGCGGCAGATCCAGCAATATAAATTAATTCCGTTTCACTCACCAATGAGGTGGTTCACCTGAGTGAACCTTCATGTTTTTTGTGCAGACTTGCATGCAGCTACGGCTGTCGTAGCCTCTCCAGTTCCACTCCATTGTCTGTCCCAAACAAGTCAGAGCAGAAGAGCTTCTTGAGTAAAACCGAGCCTGTAATCCAGAGCAGTGATGTTTTCTCTCGACTAATACTATGACGAAAAATGTTTCCACTGACAAAAAACGACATAAATACGAAATAAAAACTAAGCCATGATGACTAAAGCTACGACTAACTATACTGTTGATATTTTCAACAAATAAAAACTAAACAAATTTTTTAGGAAGTGACTAGTGGACAAGACATCCAGTGTAAGTAATTTTACAATTGGTTGCATGCTGAAAATAGCAGATCTACAAGCTCACACCGCGTCGCAGCGCGATGCGTTGTGAGCTTGTAGAAGTGTAAAAACGGCCATTACGACGGGATCAAGGCCGGCCAAAATACATTTTAGTCAACTAAATCAACTGTAGATTTAGTCGACTAAAATCTTATGATATGTAGTCGACTAAAACTAGACTAACACTAAAGCAGTTGTAATAAAATTGAGTCAACGTGTTTTTTTTTAATTTTATTTAACAGTTAATGGCGGTAAAGCACACTCTCTGGTGTAATTTAAATCTTGTGTGTGTGTGTGTGTGTGTGTGTGTGTGTGTGTGTGTGTGTGTGTGTGTGTGTGTGTGTGTGTGTGTGTGTGTGTGTGTTGTGTGTGACATTGCACGTCTCATACCAGGTGAAAGAGGACACCTCTCAAGGCCGCTTGTCTGACACACTCCATGTGGACCCTGGTGGTCTGGTGACCCTCACCACCCCCAACCGACTTGCCACGGTTGGGGTCCGCGCTATCCCCTTGCCCGAGGGTAAGACACACACACACGGTGGGGATCCACGCTATCCCCATTTCCGAGGGTAATACACACACACACACACACACACACACACACGATGGGTGTCCGCGCTATCACCATGCCCGAGGGTAAGACACACACACACACACACCCCCAAGGCGCTGAAGCATAGGGGGGAGAGGGGCAGGGAGGAGAGGGGGCAGGATTTGTGGACGTTCAGGTCACCGTCCACAGGCCGGTCAGACCACGGAAAATCTACTGAATGTTCCGTGGTTTTTTGGGTGCATTTGAGGTCAGAAAAAAATATACAACTAATCGTCCCCAAACCTTTTTAAGGAAGTTCTATGAATGGTATCCTTTCTGTTCTGCCTCCTGTCAGAGGTGACCCGTCTGCTGGAGGCCAGCTCTGAGTTGGTGCGGACCCTGGAGCAGGTGAACCTGTCCCTGAGGGAGGGCCGGCCCATGGAGGTGAGCCCCAGGACCCTGGAGGCCATCGCGGGACTCAAGGGCCGCCTGGAGAGCCTGCTGACAGGCATGAAGTGGAGGAGCGCAGTGGAGCGTATCTGGGCCTTCGGACCGCGTGGGTAGGAAGTTAGCGTTAACTTTGTAATTTTTTTTATTTTCTTTGGCGTGGTCTCATTTTCGGCTACAGTAGACATTTGGTAATCAAGTTAATGAAGTGAAAAATGTGGGTATTATTTTAAAATGATTCCTATAAATAAAACAATGGAGCTTTATCTGTTGTCATCGTAGCGCAGTTTTTATTCTGTTTTTGCCAGTGAAAATGGTTGGCGACGAACATACTTGGCCATTAGCCTGGGCACCATTCCATTTTGGGTTTATGATCCGGTCGGGAGCGGATGATATCGCTACGTCATGTTGTAGTATTGTTTTTCTCAATAAAAGCTACAGACTACGAGAGCTTTTATTGTTATTCATCCGGTTTGAAGGAAAAGTAAGTTCCATTTGATTGTTCCTGCCTGATGACTACAAAACAATACTACAACATCACGTAACGATATCATCCTGATGACTACAAAACAATACTACAACATCACGTAACGATATCATCCTGATGACTACAAAACAATACTACAACATGACGTAACGATATAATCCTGATGACTACAAAACAATACTACAACATGTCGTAACGATATCATCCTGATGACTACAAAACAATACTACAACATGACGTAACGATATAATCCTGATGACTACAAAACAATACTACAACATGACGTAACGATATCATCCTGATGACTACAAAACAATACTACAACATGACGTAACGATATCATCCTGGTGACTACAAAACAATACTACAACATGACGTAACGATATCATCCTGATGACTACAAAACAATACTACAACATGACGTAACGATATCATCCTGATGACTACAAAACAATACTACAACATCACGTAACGATATCATCCTGATGACTACAAAACAATACTACAACATCACGTAACGATATCATCCTGATGACTACAAAACAATACTACAACATGTCGTAACGATATCATCCTGATGACTACAAAACAATACTACAACATGACGTAACGATATAATCCTGATGACTACAAAACAATACTACAACATGACGTAACGATATCATCCTGATGACTACAAAACAATACTACAACATGACGTAACGATATCATCCTGATGACTACAAAACAATACTACAACATGACGTAACGATATCATCCTGATGACTACAAAACAATACTACAACAAGAACGTAACAATATCATCCTGATGACTACAAAACAATACTACAACATGACGTAACGATATCATCCTGATGACTACAAAACAATACTACAACATGACGTAATGATATCATCCTGATGACTACAAAACAATACTACAACATGACGTAACGATATCATCCTGATGACTACAAAACAATACTACAACATGACGTAATGATATCCTGATGACTACAAAACAATACTACAACATGACGTAACGATATCATCCTGGTGACTACAAAACAATACTACAACATGACGTAACGATATCATCCTGATGACTACAAAACAATACTACATGACGTAACGATATCATCCTGATGACTACAAAACAATACTACAACATGACGTAACGATATCATCCTGATGACTACAAAACAATACTACAACATGACGTAACGATATCCTGATGACTACAAAACAATACTACAACATGACATAACGATATCATCCTGATGACTACAAAACAATACTACAACATGACGTAACGATATCATCCTGGTGACTACAAAACAATACTACAACATGAAGTAACGATATCATCCTGATGACTACAAAACAATACTACAACATGACGTAACGATATCATCCGCTCCCGACCGGATCACACGGCACTTTTGGAACAGAGACCAGGCTTTCCTCCGAGGTGGAAAGCCTGGTGAGGCGAGTTTACTTTGTTGGAGTCTGCATTGATGAACACTGCTGCTGTTGTCGTGTCCAGGTGTGGACCCAACATCCTCCTGAACAGCGTCCAGGGCTACCAGAGGCCGTCGCTGTGGCAGTGTCTGGACAGAGGGACAGGTACTGTACATCATTGGTTCCCAAAGTAGGGGTCCGGGGACCCCCAGGGGTCCTTGAGGGAGTTACAGGGGGTCCCCAGCTAACTGATAGTTTGGAACCAAATTGACCGTGCGGTAAGCCCCGCCCGCTTGCTCAGCTGCCTCGATACCGTTGTTAAGCAGGACAAACATCAGCGATCCTCCATTGAGGACCGTGTTATTTCGGCATTTTTCCGAAGAGGAATAGAAGCATTCATATCACCAACATTCATACTATAATAACGCCATGGTGAAACGTTGCTGTTGGGCGTCCTGCAACAGTGCTTAATAAGTACCCAGAACGTTTGGGGCATTTATTTTTATTCCTTTTCCCGTGGGTGCGCACATGCACATGTCAATGTTTACATTCTGGAGGTGGAGGACGCGGCGGTCACTCATTCACCCTCCCTGCTACTAAATCATACTATTAACGTCAACTTTTACTAAACAATGTTTAAATCAATCGTCTAATAAACAACTTACCTTGGAGCAAATGGTGTGCTTTGTAACTTTCTCCACGCACAGTTGCTTGTGTTGGTCGGACGGCAGCCACATGACTTCACCCACAGGCTCCAGCCTCCAGTCACGTTCCCTCCCACTGCGGTTCAGAAAAAGAACGCTGCTTACCATTTTCTGCACATTGTATCCAAAAAGTGAAGGTCCGCTAATGGTCTAAACTAATTTGAATTTAGCAACGGCAAAGAAAATCCAAGTTTAAACGGTTGGAAGCCGATTCAATTTTTTTCAAGGAAGTTGAAATGCTTTAGCGCCTCACCTGGTCGAATTCTCCAACTGACTCCAGGTCAGTCGACATGCACACGCACAAGCCCAACACAACTTCCTTGAAAGAAAAATGGAATCGGCTTCCAACCGTTTAAACTTGGATTTTCTTTGCCGTTGCTAAATTCAAATTAGTTTAGACCATTAGCGGACCTTCACTTTTTGGATACAATGTGCAGAAAATGGTAAGCAGCGTTCTTTTTCTGAACCGCAGTGGGAGGGAACGTGACTGGAGGCTGGAGCCTGTGGGTGAAGTTATGTGGCTGCCGTCCGACCAACACAAGCAACTGAGCGTGGAGAAAGTTACAAAGGACACCATTTTCTCCAAGGTAAGTTGTTAGTTGTTTATTAGACGATTGATTTAAACATTGTTTAGTAAAAGTTGACGTTAATAGTATGATTTAGTAGCAGGGAGGGTGAATGAGTGACCGCCGTGTCCTCCACCTCCAGAATGTAAACATTGACATGTGCATGTGCGCACCCACGGGAAAAGGAATAAAAATAAATGCCCCAAACGTTCTGGGTACTTATTAAGCACTGTTGCAGGACGCCCAACAGCAACGTTTCACCATGGCGTTATTATAGTATGAATGTTGGTGATATGAATGCTTCTATTCCTCTTCGGAAAAATGCCGAAATAACACAGTCCTCAATGGAGGATCGCTGATGTTTGTCCTGCTTAACAATGGTATTGAGGCAGCTGAGCGAGCGGGCGGGGCTTACCGCACGGTCTATTGACCCTTATGGGTCTGTAACTCTGAGGTTGTACAAATTTGTACACTCTCAGAGTTAAATTTCCATTGATTTTACAATATAAATCGGGGTCTCAGAGATATAAATGCCTTTAAATGGGAGTCTGTAGCCTGTTGCATATCAAACTTCTCACACAATTGTCATTTTGTATATGTATTGTTTTTAGTAATGTTGCTGAACATTACTACATTCAAAATGTGTCACCTGGAGCCATAACTACTGTGGCTTTAAGCAGATGACATCAAAGTGCTCGACTTAAACCTCTGTAACTAGAGAGGTTACGCAAAAACACGAGTAACTACAGCCAAATAGTGCTGCAATTTAAGAATCGAGGTGGCTGAATCTCGATCTTGATCTTTTTTATTTATTTATTGTGCAGCACTAGGGACGGGGGGACCGGGCGACCGGGGGGCCAGCGGGGCCACCTCTCTCAGAGACTCGGACAACAGCGTAGTCAGCGGCTTCCAGCTGGCCACACGCTCCGGTCCCATGTGTGAGGAGCCCCTGATGGGAGTCTGCTTCTCCGTGGAGAGATGGGACATGAAGTCCTCCTTGGGCCATCCTCTCCAGCACCAGGACTCTACGGAGGAAGACTATGTTTCCCATGAGGCCGAGGGGGAAGCAGGGGGAGCGGCCGAGATGTCTCCTCACCACCCGGCGGAGGGCCACGGTAAGAATAGTTTTGGATTTTTCATTCAGTTATGATTGTTCTTTTTTTTGTAAATTTGTATTAGTTTGTTACTTTTTTGTAATTTTCCAGGTGCAGGATTGTGTAACGATAGCATTTTAAAATGTATTCAGTTACAGATAAACCACCAACCACGTCCAAACTGTTTCAGTTTGCTCTGTACATATTACAAAAACAGCTTAGTTATCCTTCATTGTTTTTATTTAGTTCAGTTAACAAAAAATGTTTTTCCAATTTTTCATTAGTTTTTGTTAACTCTACAATAACCTTACAGGGGAGAGTCATGCCAAACAACGACGGGCGGAGCCCGCGGCGGGCTTCACGGTGTCCGGCCAGCTGATCGGCGCCATGAAGGAGGCGTGTCGCCACGCCTTCCAGGCCAGGCCACAGAGACTGATGGCTGCCATGTACACGTGTGACATCATGGCTACCGCCGAGGTGCTGGGTAAGAGTCCACAGACATCCTGTGTACACCTGTAAGAGTCCACAGACATCATGTGTCCACCTGTAAGAGTCCACAGACATCATGTGTCCACCTGTAAGAGTCCAAAGACATCATGTGTACACCTGTAAGAGTCCACAGACATCATGTTCTGACATCACAATGTGGTTCTGACATCACAACGATGTGCAACCTCGATCGCCCTTAATGTCAGAAAAGTTGCCGACCCCTGGCATATACACATGTCATCACAGAACTGTATATACTGTATAGTGTATGGCCAGAATAGGATTACAGACACACACACACACATCATTCTTCATAAAATCGTCATTGCGTAACTGGATTTCCAATCATTCACCAGTAAAATGGAGTTTGAGGGTTTGTATAGGAAGGGGGTGGTGCAGCTAAAATGAATATCAAACATCTAAAGCATCTTAAAAACTGTCCGCGGGCCCGGAAGGTTAGCTCAACCGTCTGGGCACCTAGGCTGCTGAGCTAGCCTGACGGTGTTCCCTGGGTTCGACTCCCGATCCAGACGGCCTTTGCCGCGTGTCTCCCCCCCCCCCCCCCCCCCCCCCCCATATCTCTCCCCATTTCCTGTCAGTCTACTTTCAGCCTATCAATAAGGGCAGAAAAAGCCAAAAAATATATCGTAAAAAATAAATTAAAAAAGGCTGTCTGGGGTGTTCACATAAGTGTTCACACAGGCGGTGTGCCAGTGCACATGCGTCGTCAAAATTCATTCTGCGCTGTCAATCAAGTGCCGGGAAACGCTACTGGCTACTGGCCAGTCACAGCACGTCTTGCACAACTGCACTGGCCATTGTGGCCAATCACAGCACGTCCTTACTCGAACGAGGGAGGATTTCATGCTGCTTTCTGCTGGGAGGGGGCGGTTGACAGGAGGACAGGAGTTTAATACTGAGAAAACCTGACACAAATGGTTTGGCTTCTCTGTTTCAGATAGCAAACTACTGTAGTTCCCGGTGTAAAAGGGCATGCTTTGGATGCTTTGCACTCTTCCCATTCGCCGCTGTGCACCGGCCACCGACTTTTTACGGGTACAGGTTTTAGTTCCGACATAGTGGAGTGGGAAGAGTTTAAAGCATTGCGGACTGGCACTGCTGCTGCACAACATGAAGCTTATCAACACTGTGTCCCGACACACCGTCCCTTATTATCGTAAAGTCGGGTAGTGTACACTGTTTATCTTTGCACCGAGGAGCCATGTGTGTCTGAACGTCTGACTGTACGTCGCCTCGGCTAAAAACAAAAGGGAAGCCTGACGTATGCTTTGCCGTACGATGTGTCGCATGGTACAAAAAAATTGCTGATCTGCAAGCTCACAACGTGTCGCAACACGTTGTGAGCTAGTAGATCTGTTATTTAAATAAAAAATAAAAAAGTATCTAAATATTGCTTTGATGCTCATATTATCCTTAGGAAGTATTAAGTTGTTTTTATTAGAATATGCATTCCATAGGGCTGGACCACACATGGACCTAGAGGCAATTTGCAACTCTAGATTATTTTAATAATGCAATCTAGAGTTCCGATACCCTCCATTGACTCCCCACTCATCCAATAAATATCGTTTTGCTACAAGTTATTCATGCATCCCGCTTTTATCCATCCGGCGAGACAGGTCGCCGCATTTTGGGAGCACCAAGTAACTTCTCCAGGTGCTCCTCTGAGTACTAGACCAAAAAAGTTGTGTAGCCCTGTTCATAACTCATTCATAATGTACTGAGAGAGCAGGTCCACTCAAAGGCGTCTAAACTAAAGGGGATGCTTTCAGTGGCAGTGCAAACAGCACGGTCACCACGCCACCGCTCAGCCCCGACTAATGCTCCAAGAACAACAACCCTAAACCGCCAAAAGCTATTTCAAGAAAATGAGGCTTGAAATGGCGTTTAGCGTGTTTGTAAACAATGTCTCTAGGCTCGTTAGCAGCCGCAGGAGCAGCTCGTTAGACAAAGTGCATTGTCAGCCCAAAACGGAACGTACTGATAAAAAAATGTTATTGCCTCGCATTTTTCTCCTCAAAGAATCCTTGGACTATGTGTACCGCTACCACCAGTGTTGATTCTGTCGACTAAAACTATGACGAAAAATGTTCGACTACCTTTTTTTCACTGACGAAAACTAAATGTAAACTAAATGAAGACTAAGCTATGATGACTAAAACTAAGACTAAATATATTGACAATTTCGTCAACAGATAAAAGCTAGACTAAAATGTTAGGAAGGGACTAGTGGACAAGAGGTCCAGTATAAGTCATTTTACACTTGGTTTCATGCTGAACATAGCTGATCTACAAGCTCACAACGCATCACGCTGCGACTTGTTGATCGTTCAAAACGATTCGATACCGATTATTTCCATTGCAAAAGCGATACGATACAAAGTCAAACGATACGATACGATATTTGCCGTTTACATATCGAAAAATAAATCTATTTTCTATACAGTTACTATATCGTTCCACCCCTAGTTTGTATGTATGTCTTTTTCGAGTACGGCCAGTACTGCAATACCGCTGGCAGCCAGACAGCGGTGTTGTTGAGCAGCCTGCTCAGTTCACACGGGTGTGATTTTGTTTTTTAGTTTTTTTTTGGTCAATATCCATCCGCTGAATTAATTGTTCAGTGTCATTCAGGTCAAATTAAATCATGTTCTAGTCTAGTGGGAGAATAAAAACTAAATTGAATTGGCCTTGGTTGCAATGACACAAAATAAATCAATCAAAATACTATTGTCTTACTTAAGACGATATTGTATGCCGTCTGTGTGCTTTGTATCAGTGCATCTGTTGTTGTTTACCCTTTTAGTGAAGGTCCTATTTTCTCTCTCTCTCAAACACACACACACACACACACACACACACACACACACACACACACACAGTATGGCTCATATTGATTTACGTGAGAAGACATGTTTGTGGGTCCGTGGGTCCATTTTGAGTCAAAGTAGCATTGTGACTTTTACTGTGTAAAGATTGATGTTGTCAATACAGGGCCATTAGATCATGTGTCTATAAACAGATTGGATCAATAGTTCCTCCATTAGATCATGTGTGTATAAACGTATATAATCAATAGTTCCTCCATTACATCATGTGTGTATAAACGTATATAATCAATAGTTCCTCCATTAGATCATGTGTGTATAAACGTATATAATCAATAGTTCCTCCATTACATCATATGTGTATAAACGTATATAATCAATAGTTCCTCCATTAGATCATGTGTGTATAAACGTATATAATCAATAGTTCCTCCATTACATAATGTGTGTATAAACATATGCAATCAATAGTTCCCCCATTAGGTCAGAGGACACATAGACTGTTGACACTCTTTCCCCTCAGCACTTTGGCTAATTGTTAGTGAGTGTGAGCGTGCGTCCGTGTGAGCGTGCGTCCGTGTAAGCGTGCGTGCGAGTGTTACTCCATGTTTGTCTGTTTAAGGCCTTGTGTGCAGTCAACCAGTGTTTTTCACTGACGAAAACTTTGCTGGACTTGCCTGTCTCAGTATATATGGACCTGTTTTTGTGTGCTTGCATCATATTGGCTCTGATGAATACTCGTTTGAGTCGAAACATATTGCCATTTTAAACTTTATTTAAGTACCTTGAATGTACAGTATACCTGCCCTCTCCTCTTTTGGCCGAACGATCTACAGACAGGTCGGTCAGTCGGTCGGTCGGTCGGTCTGCGATTGGATCTTGCTGTCTCTCCCACGCCGTGTGTACGCCTCTACGGGGTCCCAGGGAAGACTCACATCATGTCGTGTGTGTGTGTGTGTGTGTGTGTGTGTGTGTGTGTGTGTGTGTGTGTGTGTGTGTGTCTGTGCGTGTGTGTGTGTGTGTTTCAGGGCGTGTGTACGGGGTCCTGGGTAAGAGAGAGGGTCACGTCCTCCAGGAGGAGATGAAGGAAGGCACAGACATGTTCCTCATCAAGGCCGTCCTGCCCGTCGCCGAAAGCTTCGGCTTCGCAGACGAGATCCGCAAGAGGACCAGCGGATTGGCCAGCCCACAGCTGGTGTTCAGCCACTGGGAGGTGAGACGAATACATTATAATACAGAGGACCAGCGGATTGGCCAGCCCACAGCTGGTGTTCAGCCACTGGGAGGTGAGACGAATACATTATAATACAGAGGACCAGCGGATTGGCCAGCCCACAGCTGGTGTTCAGCCACTGGGAGGTGAGACGAATACATTATTATACAGAGGACCAGCTGATTGGCCAGCCCACAGCTGGTGTTCAGCCACTGGGAGGTGAGACGAACACATTATTATACAGAGGAGCAGCTGATTGGCCAGCCCACAGCTGGTGTTCAGCCACTGGGAGGTGAGACGAGTACATTAGCGGACCAGCGGATTGTTCAGCCTAGAGCCATAGAGTATAGATAGAGTTACGACAAATGGTTTAGCCAGTACAGAATTCATTCCATATGTTGATCTGCCCCCCCCCCCCCCCCCCCCCCCATGCCCTGTCACTCCGGTGCATTCATGCACACGACCTCGCCCTTCATTCTCGCTTCTCGCCCTCTGCTGTCTTACTGGTAATAATTGTTTTAACCCGTTTAGACGATTCTACAAATGTCTTCTAAATCCTGACAGTTTTCTGTCAAGGACCCCAAAAATTATCTGTATTTGGCCGTCGACCCCATATGTTGTTCCAGGGACCCCCCCCCCAGAGCCAAAGATATGAGTTAAAAACATTCGCTCTGAAAGAATATATATTCCAACTTTGTGACTCATTTTCACGATTTTTCAAAAATAGCAGATCTACAAACTTGTAGCGTGGCACTCGCTATGAGCTTGTAGATCTGTATAAGCATAACATAATGTTTAAAACACCAAAAGGGGTTCTCGCCCAGAATGGGTTAAAATGGTGTAGTATATTTACAAAAGCAAGTTAGTAACTTAAAATGTAATATTGCTGCAACAATCGTTGAATCGCAATATCAATGTAATTGGTACCCTAGGTATGATCATATTGAATCAGGAGGTAAGTGAATCGTCACACAGAGATCCAGGCCGCTATGTGTGGCCTTCACACTACGGGTGTCAATTATTGATTAATTCATGAATTGATCATTGATAACCTTATCGATCGACTAACTGGTTAGTTGCACATGAGGAATAAAAATGTGATAAAGTGTCACTGTCTGTCTGTCACGTCAACCTGTAGAAGCAGAGACGGAGACACAGCATTACATTCACAGAATACTGCCCAATGAGTATGTGTCATGGGTTTTTGTCTGTTTTATCTCAACTCAACTCAAACTTTATTTATATAGCACGTATCACAAGTGCTGTACACACAAATAGAAAAGACAGATCAATACATGCAAAACGTAACAAAGGAGCTAAAGCAGGGTTCCCCAATAAAGTTTCCTCAAGGGCCATATTTTGACTAGGGTACCAGGCTGGGGGCCGAGTCGGCACGCGCGAGGTCGAGGTCTTGCCCTATCTAGTACCCCCCCCCCCCTATCTAGGGGGGGGGGGGGCTCCGCGGGCCGCAAATTGGGGAACCCTGAGCTAAAGGCATTATACAGTTTACATAATCAGGCATTGTCGAAGGCCACAGAGAAGAAGTGAGTCTTTAATAGGGACTTAAAACCCTCTAATGTAGCAGAGCGAATATGAAAGGGTAGCCTGTTCCAGAGTCTGCAAAGGCCCGGTCACCTCTCGTCTTGCATTTGGTTTTGGAGTCAATCAGCAGTAGCCTGTCGGCACTGTTAACACCATAACAGAGATGTATCTTTGTTTTGAGTTGACCATTCCCGTTCCAATGTTCTGACGCTGTAAATACGGCCTGTTGAGTTCTTCCCATGAACTAGCCTCGGAAACCCAGACATTTTTATTTCCAGGTCTGGGACCGAGTCCACTTCAATTTGGCATACAGTAGCGCAAACGTCGATCACTCTGCTGATTTCTGATCGTCTGGCGTAATGTACACATCCTACCTGCGGCACGTTTATTTTCTTCCCCATAGACTTTTTTTATATCTCGTCAAATAGTGTTCCAAAAATCACACCCGTGTGAAGTGAGGGGCGCTAATATATTAAAGTCTAACTCATGTTGATTAGGTGATGTAAAACAAACGTTGCAAACACAAACATTAAACGCCATTAACAATAAAGAGACAATATGACGTAATGAGGCACATTATGATGTAAACTTTCCCTTCATTGTCAATGGCGTTTACAAAACAAACATTGAACTAAAGACAAACATTAAACCTGTGCCCCTCAAAAATAAACAAAACGTTAATGTTATGTCGCCGATTCGCCACCAAATCAGTAAAACCTCCACCAGCTGACTGTATCCAATCTGAGTGACTGACTAGTGTAAACGACACAGAGCCACCTCCCTGATGACATCACAGAGACAGTTTGTTTCTTTTTGGACCACAGATTCATATATGAGATGATTTCCAAGATGACCCAATGTTATTCTCCGCTAAATGAAGGGTGACTAAAATGTGACTAAAACTAAATGAAGTTTCATTCCAAAGACTGACTAAACTAAAATAGAAATTTGCTGCCAAAAACAACACTGGTGAGGTGTTGAGAGTATGAAGTCAACCGTTTACAGTTTACGCATCTGTCAGACGCTCTTGATCCAGAGCGACTTACATTAAGCAAGAACAAAAAGCATGGCAATACATCACACATAAAAAGTAGTTAAAAGTAGTTAGTGCTCATTGCATTCGCAACTATACTATACTATTATACTATAAAGTGCTATGACTACATAAAATGCAATTCTACGTAACATGCTATAAGTCTGTATAAAATGCTATTTAAGTCTACATAAAGTGCTTATCTAAGGCGATTGAAGTAATTATTAACAGTTTGCAGAATGGGTACATTTCACATGAAAGCACAACTCAATACAAACAAGAATGTTACTGTGGATGACACACTGATTACACTTGTTTACATCAGGGTCCACCATGTTCAATTCATCAGAATTTTGAGACGTACAAATATACACTTCTATGTGAAAAAACTAACCGGAAATCATGTAAGGAGGTAGAAAGGGGGGGGAAAACATATACAGTGAGGGGAAAGGTGGTGTGGGGGATTCAGATTTTACGGGGGCCAGTTTCTAAGTGCAGCCGTTTGAGAGAAAACCTAACATCTGTCTAACAGTAGAACACATGTACAATGAAACTTTAATTATACAGTCTGATCTATACATCACCATTTAATTAACAACAATATCAACATTCAGACTCCCATTCCTTTAACAACAATATCAACATGCAGACTCCCATTCCTTTAACAACAATATCAACATGCAGACTCCCATTCCTTTAACAACAATATCAACATGCAGACTCCCATTCCTTTAACAACAATATCAACATGCAGACTCCCATTCCTTTAACAACAATATCAACATGCAGACTCCCATTCCTTTAACAACAATATCAACATGCAGACTCCCATTCCTTTAACAACAATATCAACATGCAGACTCCCATTCCTTTAACAACAATATCAACATGCAGACTCCCATTCCTTTAACAACAATATCAACATGCAGACTCCCATTCTTTTAACAACAATATCAAAATGCAGACTCCCATTCCTTTAACAACAATATCAACATGCAGACTCCCATTCCTTTAACAACAATATCAACATGCAGACTCCCATCATTTTGTTAATGCACTGTGATTACACCGTCCTCTCCCACTAAAACCCTTGTTTACACTCACACACACACCCACACAGGCACATGTGAGTGCATGCACTCACATATATGAGTGCGTGCACTGTGTGTTGACTGCTATTACAGACACGCTGCCCCTCATTAGTCATTACATATGTAGATTCATTGGAAAGCACGTTAGGGTTGCAATTCAGATACGCACACGCACATGCGCGCATGTGTACGCAGTGCTTGGCATGTGTCTAAAGTGCATGTGTACACAGTATTTGGCATGCGTGTTGCTTGAAAGGTGGAATAATTGAATTTCATGTGTAATTAGAAGACCTCTGACAGGACACCTTCAGTACAACCTTCAATACAACTTCAATACAACCTCTGTATCAGAGAGAGAGGGGGGGAGAGAGAGAGAGAAAGAGAGGGGGAAGAGAGAGATTTGGGGGCGTGAGAGGGAGGGTGGGTTAGAGAGAGTGGGAGAGAGACCGACAGAGAGGGGGAGAGAGAGATTTGGACTGAGAGGGAGGGAGAGAGAGACAGACAGACAGACAGACAGAGAGGGGGGAGAGAGAGGGAGGGGAGAGAGAGGGAGGGGAGAGATGGGAGCGAGACAGACAGACAGAGAGGGGGGAGTGAGTGAGAGAGGGGGAGGGGGGAGAGAGGGAGAGAGAGGATCGGGGGGAGAGAGGGAGAGAGAGAGACCTGGTTTGCACTCCACTCAGTCAGATCCATTGTGATCACCAGTGCATGGATTTACAGTGGAGTGTTCCATGCACTCCATCACATGCACACCATTTCTTTCCCCATTTTTGTAATATAATTTGTAAAGGTAAGACTAAGAAGTGGGCCGGACAATATAAGCATTGCTTCTCTCTGTCCCTTCTTGAACAAGATAATAGTGTGATTGTGTTGATGTACTGTTATTTGTACTTTTTATGTTCAAGTTAAATAAAGATAAAATCTAATCAAATCAAATCATGGTGTAAACTCAGAAACTATACATGTACTCAAATACGTAAACATTTCAGGTATTTGTACCAAATTTATCCAATTTCCAATTATTTTACTTCTACTCCACTAGTATTATTTGAAAACTTTAGTTACTTTGTAGATTTAGATAATTATTGTAAGACATACATTAGCTACTTCAGCCTTCAACCACTCCTAAATGGTAAACGGTGCATTTATATATCGCCTTTATCCAAGGCTCTTTACATAGATTGTGCATTACATTCACCCATTCACACACACATTCACACACCTTTACATTGATTGTGCATTACATTCACCCATCCACACACATTCATACACCTTTACATAGATTGTGCATTACATTCACCCATCACACACACATTCACACACCTTTACATACTCCCTGAGCCACTGCTGCCCACATGTCACCATCAGCCCCAGCGTCACCCCTCCACCATGCATATAGATCCCCCCGCCCCCCACACACACACACACCAGTGCATTGTCACCCATCCATTGTCGTGTTGGCCTTGTTAAAAGTAGTCTGTCGGATGATGTTAGTGACCGTTACAGGCATTATCCTCACGCAAACCCAACCCCAGACGCTCACTCGGCACACCATGACAAAGAAACACCCCTCCCCTCCCCCGTAGCACGCTGCTTCACAGAAGCTGTGAACAACTGTTGCCAGATCGTGTGAGCAAAATAAGCTGCCGTCATGTCTGTGAAATACAAGCCCAAAAAAGAAGCTACTATACTACTAGGCTAGACGAGAACTTATTTAAGACGAATATGCGTCGACCAAAACAGCCAATCTACAAGCTCACAATGCATCGCGATACAACACGGCGGTTATTTTTAAGAGAAGTCTTGAGGAGGAGGAAAAAAAGTGAAAAATAAACCAGGTCTGTGAAAACAAGACGGAAAGAACGCAGCGACTACTAGTGTTAAACCTACTAACTATATGCATCGGCCATTTGCGGCGCATTGTGAGCTTGTAGAAATATTTTAACAACACAAACCTAGTCCTTGAAGTGAATATCATTGAGAACGACACGATGTAAACGACATTTAGGACAGTGGTTCCCTAACTTTTTCATGTCAAGGACCCCCAAATTGACACTAATTGACCCGGCGGACCTCCATTTGAAAAGATATGCCAGAGGACCCCCCCATAAGAGAGGATTCTCAATCCGTTTGACATGCATTAGTCTACAGACCCCCATTTAATAGCATTTACATCTCAGGGACCCCCAATATATATTGTAAAATCAATGTTAATTTAACTCTGAGTGTACAAATGGACTCGTTAGGGTCCATTTGGTTCCCCCTGGAACTCCCTCAAGGACCCCTGGGGGTCCCCGGACCCCACTTTGGGAAGGATTTCAGAAACGAGACACAAATGAGTAACTACACTTAGACACTAAAAACAAACCCCCCAACCGTCCACCCCCACCAAATGAAAAAATAAATAAACATGCAACCCCCAACTAAATAAAAGGTGCATTTATATAGCGCCTTTATCCAAGGCGCTTTACATAGATTGTGCATTGCATTCACCCATTCACACACACATCCACACACCGACGCTGGAGGAAACCATGCAAGGCACCAACCTGCACATCAGGAGCAATTAGGGGTTCAGAGTTCTTGCTCAAAGACACTTGGACACTAACTCTGGGGGAGCCCACAGGGATCGAACCGGGAACCTTGCCGTTCTTATCCGGTCACTCTACCCCTACCGGCCCCTACAGTCAGTCAACTACCGATATTTACAAGCGACTTCACAGAAAAAGACGAGCCCAAAGTTGCCTGTAATAAGCAGACGTGGCAACACGTGTCTTTGAACCTGCTCTAAGCTGATGTCAGCATTTCTTCTGATATAGATTTGATACGGCCCGGGGATCAACTATATTAACATATGAATATAAGTGTACGGAGGGAGCCGTTTGAATGCTGCATTGTTGTGTATGACTGAAGGGGGGGAGGGGGGGCAGTGGTCCTGGACGTTTACATTACATTTCCCTCACAATGGAAGCTTGTGTCGCTCTGAGCTGTCAGTGGAACCCTGTGAATGAGTCTGGTGTAGGATAGTGAACCAACGGCCATCTGTACACCGCTGGTGATTTTGACAGCAGCCCGTTTTTATCTGGAGTCGTAGTATTTTGTTTAATTTAGACCTGAGGCCGATTTCTAAATTGCTTCTAAATCGTGACAGTTTTCTGAAAATCCTATTGTCAGTGTTTCTCAAACTATTTCATGTCAAGGTCAAGGAACCCACAAAAAAATATGTAATTGGCCGACGACCCCCATCTGAATCTACAAGCTTGTGGCGCGGCACTTGGTGCCACGCTATGAGCTTGTAGATCTGCTATTTTTTAATTGCTAAAGTATAACATAATTAACACCAAAAGGGGTTCCTGTCCTGAATGGGTTGAATAAAATTCTGTTGCGTTCTAGTCATGTTTTAGTCATCTGAAATCGTTTTGTCTGGTTTTAGCTGATTTCATATGACTTTAGTCGACAAAATCTACAGTTAATTTTGTTGACAAAAAAAGTTATGTTGGCGGGCCTTGGTGGCGTCGTAACTCGTAATGCCTGGTTTTACACTTGGTTGCATGCTGAGAATAGCGATCCATAAGCTCACAATAGCAGGGGGCAGACTTGTATAAGAAATCAGCAAGATTTGGCTTTTGGTAACTAGTTTCTGAATTTTGGTGGTGTTAGGTATGGGTATAAGGTTTTCAAAAAGCTCGCCCCCTAGTGGTCTGTTTGCACAGACTAAAATATTGTATACGTATGGTTGAAAACCAAAATAATTGATAAAAGAGATAAATAAGAGATAAAAGAGATTCTGTTACTATTGGGTGTGCTAAATAACATACTAAAATTTTAGGAACAACGAACAACCAATCGTTTTCAAGATTGCGTCCACGGTGGCTAAAATAAGCTAAAATGCCTATAAACTGGGATTTAATATATAAAAAATCATAACAATTATGCACTTCGGAACTACTTTTTGAATTTTGGCATGGTGTTAGGTATGGGCATAAGGTTTTCAAAAAACATTGCAAACTAACGGTTCGCAGGTATGGTTGAAAACCAAAATAATTGATAAAAGAGATTTTTCAATGGATTGTGTTACCATTGGGTGTCCTAAATAACATTCTACAATTTTACGGAAAACGAACAACTTGAAAGGCATCGTTTTCAAGATGGCGTCCACGATGGAGCTGCCAAGAGCTTAAAATGCCTAATTAATATGCTAAATTAGTTTGCAATGGTTTTTGAAAACCTTATAACCATACCTAACAGCATGCCAAAATTCAAAAAGCAGTTACCAAGTGCATAATTGTTATGCATGAATTTAGGCATGCTGTTAGGTATGGTCATAAGGTTTTCAAAAACCATCGCAAACTAATTTGGCTCGCCCTCTAGTGGTCAGTTTGCAACTTTGGAATGAAAGGGGCATTTTAAGCTCCCGGCAGCCATCGTGGACGTTGTTCGTTGTTCGTTTTCCGTAAATTTTGTGTATGTTATTCAGCACACCCAATGTATATGTACCTTTATTGAAAAAGGATATCCCCTTGAGATGCATCATCTCGTTTTCGAGGGGGTCCAGCAACATACATCAAATACAGAGCAATACAATAGACAGAAACGTTACAACAAGTACATTCATGCATACATTACAAAACAAAAAACAGAAAAGCTCTCCCAAGCTGGCCGCTCCCACCCCACCTAATCACCCAGAAAATAAGGGGCTTAATGCATCATGGTATAATGGACATAGTTCATAAATAAATAAAATAACATAAAAAGACAAAATCAAAAACAAACTGTTACATATACTGTGTGGCATGTGCACATGCAGAAAAATGCTTTAGCGTAATTTTAGATAGATACTCAGAGTGATAAGATAAAGTGTAATTAGATAGAGATATACAATTACAAACGTGCACATGCATAGATCACAATTTGACAGTATATTTGCAGGTTAAAGTGTAAAAAAGAAAAAAGAAAAAGAAAAAACAAACTGAGGCATATCAGAAGCAAGAGCAGGGTATTTGAAGATAAGTGAGGATGGAGACTTTAAAGATATTGACAGAGTTGATTGATCTGAGAGAGCTG
This sequence comes from Protomyctophum parallelum, assembly GCF_964188405.1. NCBI lineage: Eukaryota > Metazoa > Chordata > Actinopteri > Myctophiformes > Myctophidae > Protomyctophum > Protomyctophum parallelum. The sequence goes on from NC_139699.1 coordinate 22,629,303, forward strand.
GGGAGATTGTTCCAGTCATTTGGAGCTTTGTATTTGAAAGCACGTCGGCCGATTACTTTCCTGATGTTAGTGGGGACAGTGAGGTAGGCATACTCTGTGTTCCTCAGATTATATGGTGAGCTAAATGGATGCAGATACTGTTTTAAGTATTCCGGGTAGTTAAAATGAATACATTTGAAAATTAATAAGAGCCAATGGGAATGCCTTCTAGATTTGAGATCTAGCCAGTTGAGGGTCTCATACATTGTACAGTGATGGGTCGTATAAGGACATCTAAGTATGAATCTGCAGAGGTTATTGTAGGTGACATTGAGAGGATAGAGGTGTGTTTCAGATGTATTTTGATAAACAGTGTCAGCGTAGTCTATTATTGGAAGTATTAATTGTGTGATAATTCTTTTTCTGACCTGAAGAGTGAAGCAGTTAATGTATCGGTATAGAATTTTCAAGCTGAAATTAACTTTTTGGATAACAGAGGTGATATGGGATTTAAATGAGAGTTGAGGGTCGAGCCGGAGGCCTAGATATTTGAATTCATCTACCTTTTCCATTTGTGTGCCATCTGCAAATGTGATAGATAACGGTAGGGGGGTTGGTCGTGTGGAGAAAAGCATGCTAAAGGACTTATTTTTATTTAATATGAGCTTGTTAAGGTAAAACCATTTTTGGACTGCAGCAAAGTCAGCCTGTAGTGAGCACTGAATTTGGGTAATGTCAGGTTTAGAGGAGTAGATGACTGTGTCATCGGCATATAGTTGAATATGGCAGTCAGAGCAAATTGTGGGCAGGTCATTGATAAAAATGGAGAATAGCAGGGGCCCCAGGGAAGAACCCTGGGGTACACACAATGGTAACGGAATCCATTGAAAAACCTATTGTATCAATTATTTGGGGTTCCAACCATATACTGACATATCTAATAGTGGCAAAAGGTATCCTTCCTCCAAGTAGTACTGCTTGTAAAAAATGTGAATTGCATACTTGAAAAGAAAAGAATCCAAGGCACTCCGTCTTTGGTGAAATATTAAATAATTTATTTGTAGATGGGCAAGGCAAATAAATAACAGGACCAACGCGTTTCGACCAGAAGGTCTTCGTCAGGGTCTATCTAATAGTGGTTTCATTGCAAACCGACCACTAGGGGAGCGAGCCAAATTAGTTTGCAATGTTTTTTGAAAACCTTATGCTCATACCTAACTTCTAACACCATGCCAAAATTCAAAAAGTAGTTACGAAGTAGTTAGCCACCGTAGACGCCATCTTGAAAATGATACCTTTCTAGTTGTTCGTTGTTCCTAACATTTTAGTATGTGATTTAGCACACCCAATAGTAACAGAATCCATTGAAAAACCTCTTTTATAAATTATTTAGTTTTTCAACCATACCTATATCAGATATTTGAGTTTGTGCAAACAGAACACTAGGGGATGCGCACAGCTTTTTGAAAACCTTATACCCATACCTAACACCACACCAAAATTCAGAAACTAGTCACCAAAAGCCAAATCTTTACAAGTCCGCCCCCTGCTACAACATATCAACACTAATTTGTAAATGCCTGTGTGTATTATATATGCACCTTCTTTCATTCTTCTCGTGTGCTTGTGTGTGCGTGTGCGCTCGTGTCCTTGTATGAGTGGTGGCCCCCTGCTGTAAGTGTGTTCATTCATTCATTCATTCCCCCCCAAACTAGGCCCCATTGTGCCTTGGCATATGCCATGCGCACATCGTGTGTGTGTGTGTGTGTGTGTGTGTGTGTGTGTGTGTCATTGTTGCCAGATTACGTGAGAGAAATAAGCAACCAGGTCTTTCTGTGAAAACGAAAAGAAGTGACTTCTACTACTAAGCCACATGACAGCTTTGAACGTATATGCAGCATCGACCCTTTAAAATATAGCCGATCTACAAGCACACAATGCGCAGCGATGCGCGACCACCAATATTTAACAACTTCACAGAAGAACAGGCCCCAAAGTTGCTTAGAATAAGCAGTATGGTCATATAACGATTAACTCAACTTTACCATACGATTCCAAACACCATATTAGGTTCACGATACCATTTTTCGCTATTTTTTTAACACAAATTTAATTTCCAGATAAACCCAGATTTAAATTGTCACCAGTAATCCATTTTAATTAGGGATGTCCCGATACAACCCTAACGAGCAGACATGGCAACGCCGGTGTGTGTGTGTGTGTGCTGTGTAATCCGTCCGTTGTGCGTTCCTCTCTGCCATCTGTCCTGGTGTGCGTTTCACGGCCCCTCAGGGGTGTGTGTGTGTGTGTGCGCGTGTGTGTGTCGGGGCCCCTCAGGACCAGGTGCAAGGCCCCCGTTGTTATCAACACTGGTACAGTAATTGTTTGTGCGTCTGTGTGTGCCAGTTCATGGCATTGAAGCTGTGTGTGTGTGTGTGTGTGTGTGTGTGTGTGTGTGTGTGTGTGTGTGTGTATGTGTGTGTGTGTGCGCGTGCGTGCGCGGCAGAAGTAGCAGCAGGCGTTGCGTCACCCTCAACCCCCTCTGGAGAACGGCCTGTAAATCAGGACTTGAGCCTGTACACACAGCCGTGTGTATGGGTGTGCACACAAACGCACGCACGCATACATACATACACAGCCTTGTGCATGTGTGTGTGTGTGTGTGTGTGGCTGTGCACAAACACACATTTAACACTAGCTCCACTCATTTCCCTCGAGACATAGTGGCACAGCTGTGGACCGAATAAGGTGGCGTGTGTGTGTCGTGTATCTGTGTGTCACTGTGTGTGTGCGGGTGCGTGATTGCGTGCTTGTGTGGCTGTGAAAAGGCTGATACACTTTGTTGCACCGTGGCTTTTGATTGGGTCAGACTGGCCGTCAGTCAGTGGAGTAGGGACTCGGGAGGCTTGTGATTGGGTGAGACGGGACGTGATTGGGGTAGAGAGGCTTGTGATTGGGTGAGACGGACCGTCATTGGGGTAGGGAGGCTTGTGATTGGGTGAGACGGGCCGTCAGTCAGTGGGGTAGGGAGGCTTGTGATTGGGTGAGACGGGCCGTCATTGGGGTAGGGAGGCCTGTTCACCTGCTATCACCTCTATCGCCAGTAGTTGCCGGGTCCCATTGACAAATAATGCACTTCCGGAAAATTCATCTGGCTGTCGCCCACTGTTAAAACGTACTGTGACTCTCTCTGCCCCCCCCCCCCACCCCAGGTGCTCAGCAGTGACCCTTACTGGGTTCCCACCACCGAGGAGGAGTACCTGCACTTTGGGGAGAAGGCGGACTCGGCCAACCTGGCCCTGAAGTACATGAACGCTGTGCGCAGGCGGAAGGGCCTCTACGTGGACGACAAGATCGTGGAGCACGCCGAGAAGCAGAGGACGCTGAGCAAGAACAAATAGATCACCACCTCCCTCAGCTCTACACAGAGAGACACAACAAATAGATCACCACCTCCCTCAGCTCTACACAGAGAGACACAACAAATAGATCACCACCTCCCTCAGCTCTACACAGAGAGTCACAACAAATAGATCACCACCTCCCTCAGCTCTACACAGAGAGACACAACAAATAGATCACCACCTCCCTCAGCTCTACACAGAGAGACACAACAAATAGATCACCACCTCCCTCAGCTCTACACAGAGAGACACAACAAATAGATCACCACCTCCCTCAGCTCTACACAGAGAGTCACAACAAATAGATCACCACCTCCCTCAGCTCTACACAGAGAGTCACAACAAATAGATCACCACCTCCCTCAGCTCTACACAGAGAGACACAACAAATAGATCACCACCTCCCTCAGCTCTACACAGAGAGACACAACAAATAGATCACCACCTCCCTCAGCTCTACACAGAGAGACACAACAAATAGATCACCACCTCCCTCAGCTCTACACAGAGAGTCACAACAAATAGATCACCACCTCCCTCAGCTCTACACAGAGAGACACAACAAATAGATCACCACCTCCCTCAGCTCTACACAGAGAGATACAACAAATAGATCACCACCTCCCTCAGCTCTACACAGAGAGACACAACAAATAGATCACCACCTCCTTCAGCTCTACACAGAGAAACAGAGGACGCTGAGCAAAAACTAGACCACATCTTTCTGTCTTTCACATACACAATAAATAGATACCAAACACGCTGAAATAATACAGATTGGCAATTACTAGAAAAACCCAAAATCTGTACATATTACAGTGAAATCCTCCCCATTGACTGACATCCATACATATTGCATTGATATCCTCCCCATTGTCTGAAATCCATACATATTACACTGAAATCCTCGGCTGCAAACCATACATATTACACTGAAATCCTCCCCATTGGCTGAAAACCATACATATTACACTGCAATCCTCCCCACAGACCGTGACGGAGGGAGGGTGCCATCACTACCGAACCTGAGCCACAAGAGACAGAGCGAGCTAAAGCGAGCGAGTTGCAGTGGCGAACGTTGTGAAGTTCGATTGAGCCGACTCAGCCCCGTCCGAGTTGTAACTAATGTCAAACTTCAACTCACCCAAACTCTGGGAAATAACACAGATTGGCAATGTTGTCATTTAATGCAATCAAATACAACTTTTCTGTTTGGATGTATGGGCTGTCAATCAGATTTTGGGGATTTTCTAGTAGTGTATGTACGGAATTGGCAATCCGTGCTACTTTTCATCGTGTTTGGGTCAGATCAGGCTGAGATACCACCTCCCCAGTCAGCAGTATTTGGGTGAGATGGGGCTGAGATACCACCTCTCCAGTCAACAGTGTTTGGGTGAGATGGGGCTGAAATACCACCTCTCCTGTCAACAGTGTTTGGGTCAGATGGGGCTGAGATACCACCTCTCCAGTCAACAGTGTTTGGGTGAGATGGGGCTGAAATACCACCTCTCCTGTCAACAGTGTTTGGGTCAGATGGGGCTGAGATACCACCTCTCCAGTCAACAGTGTTTGGGTGAGATGGGGCTGAGATACCTCTCCAGCGACATCTGTCTGACTGAGTACAGCAGGGTTTGGGTTTATTTTTATTTTTGTTTGGGTTTTTTTGCCTTGCGTAACGCCGTCGCCTGTTAATATATTTAGTTTTTCAAAAACAGGTTGGAACTGTTTTGTTTGAAGGAAAAATTGAGCATTAAAGAAATATTATTTTTTCTCAACCTTCCACTTGAGTCTAGTCGAGTCTACAAACAATGCCACTGCTTCTAGCTGATGGTGATTGGTTGTCATTTACTGTGCTTCTAGCTCATATGCTGATTGGTTGTCATTAACTCGTCTGTGCTTCTTTTTCCTAGCCTGGAAACCAGACAGATTTGGCCTGGCACCGCTCAGTTGTGATTGGATTTCAATCCTTCCGAGGTAGAGAGGAACCAATTAGGGCTCAGTACACAAATACGGGGCGGGTTTATCACCAGAGGTGGTGTAGATTATTGTCCGAACACAAACATTAAGTTCCCATTGACAATGAATACGTAGACGAGCAAATCGGCTATTTTGGTCCTACATAGGGATGGGTATCGTTAGGATTTTTTCGAGTCCGGTACCGATTCCGGTTCTGCTTATCGATTCCGGTTCTTAACGGTTCCCTATTTCGGTTCCAAAATGATATAAAAGAGGTCAAATGTTTAACAAAAAAGCTCAATGTCAATTTAAGACATGTAATGAATAAATAGTGTAACATCCTCTTCCTCCTCATTCAGTTGAGCCATTTGTGGATAATATAGTAACAAAATAAATGGTATAAACTTAAGGTCAATTGTTTTTCACAAAGCTTTTATTTTTAAGACTTTGATTTAAGACAGATGAATAGAGTATAGACCAACATCCTTTCCTTTAACAGTTGAGCCATTTGTGGATACTACAGTTACCTCTTACTACTACTGACAATGTCAACAAATAATATATGCCTGAGAGACTACACAACATCACTGCAACACAAAGTCAGAAATCTAGAAACAAATAAAAAGATAGTCTCATGTAGTCTCATGTGGTGCACAGTCTGCATGGCATGTCAGAGCAGAGTGTATACTGTATAATGAATAGTTTAACATCTTCTCCTTTATTGAGCCATTTGTGGATAATATAGTGATTCTTTTAAATGTATCTATATAATATCGATTCTGTATTTACCCAGGGCAATAGTGTTGTAGGCTACTTCTCTTATTACCAATAACAAATAAAAGCATGTCTGAGATCTGAGAGCAACACACACACGATTGACTGTGTAAATTAGCATCGCTAATGAAGGGGAGGGGGCAGCGCATCAATGGAGGATCAATGAAAACAAAGGCGGCTTGCATGCTGTGGTTTGCTACTAACAGATATGTGCATGTACACGGGCTTCCCAAAGTAGGCTATCTTTTGTTGTTTTTTCGCCACCTCTCGAAGTTAGACTGGGACCCTATACGCCGTGATCACACACACAGTCACACACACACACACACACACACTCACAGTCACACACACACACACGGCTGCGCACTCGAAGTGAGTGCAACAACGCTTTCTCTCCTTGTCTCATGTTGATCCAATGCTGCGCAGCCAGCGTGCTGCGCACGTATGCAGTGAAGACTCAGACAAGGCGCAAGATTCCTGTCCCCTCTCTTAAAAGTTTCCTCCCATAAACTTCACTTGAAAATTACGTTTAAGAAACTTTAATAATGATGTTGCCTCAGTGGCAGGCACAGCGCGTGTCACTGTCTCTAGACTCCTCGACAACTAACTCAATGCAGAGAGATGGCTCCGCCTCTGCAAGCCACAAGCCCACAACTCGTCGCTAATGCAACGCAATGTAGGCTTGTAGATCAGCTCTGTTCCCTGCGCATCTATTAAGGGAAGAAAATAAATAAATATCGTGTGACTGCGTGTCTGTGGGAACCGATAGAGAGAACCGAAATTGAATTATTGTAATGGGTACCCGGTACCCAGGCATGTTCGGTTCGGTACATACTTGGTCCCGAAATTCGGTACCCACCCCTAGTCCTACAGTACTGATGTTGTGTGGAAGTCCCTCACATGTCAGACAGTACAGAACAAATGCTACCTTAATATAAAAAAGACCCAAATCCTCCACCAACCACCACCAAACAGCAGTACACCTGTCCTACCCCCCAACATCTCCATCGACAAAATCACACTGGAAAATGTGGACCACTTCCCATACCTCAGCAGCCTCCTATCCTCAAATGCTGTCATCGATGATGAAATACACCATCGCCTCAGTTGTGCCAGTGACTCTTTCTCAAGGCTAAGGAAGAGAGTCTTTGAGAACCGCGACCTCCAACCAAAGACCAAAATATTGGTATACAAAGCTGTGGTGCTCCCAACCCTTCTGTATGGTTCAGAAGCCTGGACCACATACAGCAGGCACATAAAGGCACTTGAGACGTACCATCAGAGGTGTCTCCGGAAAATCCTCAGGATTAGCTGGGAGGATCGGCGCACCAGCGTCCTGGAGGAGGCAAACATTCTCACCATCACTGCCACCATTGCCCAAAACCAGCTCAGATGGACTGGCCATATTGTCTGCATGCCTGACTCTCGCCTCCTAAAACAAGTCTTGTAATCCCAGCTTGTTAAAGGGAAACGGGCCCCGGGAGGTCAAAAGAAGCGGTATAAGGACAACATTAAAACAAACCTAAAGAAGTGCCACATTGACCTCAAAGCTTGGGAAGACAAGGCAACAGACAGGACGACCTGGAGAAACCTTGTCCGTGAGGGTGCTGCAAAATATGATGACGACCTCCGCCATGCTGCACAGGACAAGCGCAGACTCAGAAAGGAGAGAGCATCCAATAAACCATCTAATAAACCGGTCCAACCCAAACCCACCACTACATTCCCCTGTCTACACTGCACCAGAGTAATCGGGTCCAGAAGCAGCATCCATCGCCACCTGGTGACCCACAAGGACCGAGAAGGAGAACAGTCATACTCGGATACGAGTGACCGCCGATGATGATGATGACGTTCTCACTGTTCTGTAGTGTTGTAGGCCTACATGTACGTTCTCACTGTTCTCTCGTGTATATGTACAGTACGTGCTCACTGCAGTCGTTTCCTGATGCATCCTAATGGGATTAATTGACTAAATGATTCCCAGAGCCAGTGCTGACCTCAGCAGACCCATTGTTGTGTCGGAGAAATGAATCAACCGTCTGTTGTTTCTCCTCTCTCTCTCTCTCTCTCTCTCTCTCGCTCTCGCTCTCGCGTTTCTCTCTCTCTCGTTTCTCTCTCTCCGCTTCGTCCCTCTCTATTCATCGATCGACTTATCATCCTTGAAGTTTCTTTTTTTTCTCTCTCTCTCTCACTCTCTCTCTCTCTCTCTCTCTCTCTCTTTCTCTCAGACAGATCGTCAGTGAGGTCTGACCCTGTCCAAGGACCAGACTGTTATTGATCAGTCTGAAAAGGCTGCCCCCCCCCACCTCCCCCCTTCCTTCCTCTGATCCCCCACTGACCCATTACCCTTTGTCTGTCTGTCTGTCTGTCTGTCTGTCTGTCTGTCTGTCTGTCTGTCTGTCTGTCTGTCTGTCTGTCTGTCTGTCTGTCTGTCTGTCTGTCTGTCTGTCTGTCTGTCTGTCTGTCTGTCTGTCTCTCTCTCTCTCTCTCTCTCTCTCTCTATCTCTCTCTCTCTCTCTCTCTCTCTCTCTCTGAGGACACCAGATCTTTATCTGAAGACGGCAAAACAAATCTGAACCACACCGGCTGCTGCTCTGCACTGTGTGTGTGTGTGTGTGTGTGTGTGTGTGTGTGCACGCGAGCATGTTGGTGAAAGCTTTGTCTGTCTGCACATATGAAATGTATGCCTACAGACGTAATATGAGAGCACAAAAGGGGTCAAGCACTGACCTGCACGCACACAGACACACGCAGTCACACACACACACAGTCACACACACACAGTAACACAAACACAGTCACACACACACAGTAACACACAGTCACACAAACACAGTCACACACACACGCGCATGCACACACACACACACACACACACACACACACACAGGGAAGCTGTGTCTGATTGATTAACAACTAATGGGCCTATTGGAGGCGTGGCCAGCTGTCCAGGGGTCAGTGATTGGTTGAGGGTTGTGTGGGGGAAGGGAGGGGAGGGGAGGGGGGGCAGTCACACAGTGAAGTGTTTAGTGTGGAAATGGAACCAAATGGACCCTGAGTGGTTGATTCGGTTCCATAATATTTTGTACATCTATAACTCTCAGAGTTCTAGACTTCTAAGATTCCATTTGAAACACCGTTGAAGAATCGGAATCGTTAAAATCCTAAAGATTCCCATCAGTGTGTGTGCGTGTGTGTGTGTGTTGTGTGTGCATGTGTGCGTGCGTGTGTGGGTGTGGCAGTTAGCTAGCGTCATTGATTGATTGATTGAAACCTTTCTTAATTCTCAAAAAGAGCATTGAGGTTTGATCACCCTCATTTGCAATGCTGCCGAGATCACATCAACAATTAAGACATTTACATGTATAAAACTCAAAAACAACTCTATGAGTAAGGCATTTATATAGATATAACACAGAAACATTGAAATAAAGCAACTTCAAATGCATAAGTTAAAAACATTTACATATTCAGATAGGGAGGTTTAAACGCAGGTTATTAAATTCTCCATGGGATATTCGGGTTTTACATACAGTACAGTATGCTATAGCTACGTAACACATATCTTATATATATTTTGGGTTCCATCTTAGATGCATTATATTAGTATATACAAGTATTAGCGTTACTTACCTACTTATCGTCTTCGTCCCGGTTGGGGCATAAGGCATACACTGCCACTGGATCCTGTCTCGTGCTTTGGCCTGTGCTTCGTCCCAGGTAAGAAGCACAGGCCAAAGTATTAGCGTTAATGCTAGCTAAATTGAGGCCAATCCTTGCTCTAGAAAACGCCAATGTTACAATCGCGATCACGGGATAATCACAAATGACCTCTGAAAAATGAAACACAGCAAGGCTTTCTCATAGAGATATCAAACGCCTTAAGGCGAGCCTACTTGCCATGAGTGCCTCGCGGAATTAATGTATATGACGAGTATAACTGTCAGTAGCAGAAGATTATGGGCATAGTTTTAGTTGACGGCGTGTTGAAAGTGTAACGATGGGTCTGGTTTGGTCAGTGAATTCTCTGTTTGAGCTGGACTCCCCGCGGCACGTCCTGTCTGTGTGTGTGTGTCCGGCGTCCGCGGTACGTCCTGTCTGTGTGTGTGTCCGGCGTCCGCGGTACGTCCTGTCTGTGTGTGTGTCCATGGTACGTCCTGTCTGTGTGTCCGGAGACCGCGGTACGTCCTGTCTGTGTGTGTGTCCATGGTACGTCCTGTCTGTGTGTGTGTCCATGGTACGTCCTGTCTGTGTGTGTGTCCATGGTACGTCCTGTCTGTGTGTGTGTCCATGGTACGTCCTGTCTGTGTGTCCGGAGTCCGTGGTACGTCCTGTCTGTGTGTGTGTCCATGGTACGTCCTGTCTGTGTGTGTGTCCATGGTACGTCCTGTCTGTGTGTGTGTCCGGAGTCCGCGGTACGTCCTGTCTGTGTGTGTGTCCATGGTACGTCCTGTCTGTGTGTGTCCATGGTACGTCCTGTCTGTGTGTGTGTCCATGGTACGTCCTGTCTGTGTGTCCGGAGTCCGCGGTACGTCCTGTCTGTGTGTGTGTCCATGGTATGTCCTGTCTGTGTGTGTGTCCGGCGCCCGCGGTACGTCCTGTCTGTGTGTGTGTCCATGGTACGTCCTGTCTGTGTGTGTGTCCGCAGTACGTCCTGTCTGTGTGTGTGTCCATGGTACGTCCTGTCTGTGTGTGTGTCCATGGTACGTTCTGTCTGTGTGTGTGTCCATGGTACGTCCTGTCTGTGTGTGTGTCCATGGTACGTCCTGTCTGTGTGTCCGGAGTCCGCGGTACGTCCTGTCTGTGTGTGTCCGCGGTACGTCCTGTCTGTGTGTGTTCTACAAACCTTAGAAGATTGTGTTTGAATGTTTCACTGCACACCGCATGCCAAAGAGGCTGTATGGCATAGAGTGGTTCCAAATGTGGGGTTCGGGGACCCCTAGGGGTCCTTGAGGGAGTTCCAGGGGGTCCCCAGCTAAATGATAGTTAGTAACCAAATGGGCCCTTAGGGGTCTGTAACTCTGAGAGTGTACATATGGAACCAGATGGATCCTCACGGGCCGTGAGGGTCCATTTGGATCCACACACACGTTATGCGCACACACGCTTTGAAAAGCCTGGCTTAGCTCGGCTGGTAAAGGGACGTTTGATACGTCCCCCAGGGTGTTGAAAAACCAAAGTGTCTCCCCGGGCGCTAGAAATGTCTTAACCGGCCACGCATGTGTCTTAACCGGCCACGCATGTGTCTTAAGTGGCCACGCATGTGTCTTAACCGGCCACGCATGTGTCTTAACCTGCCACGCATGTTGTGGGACTGTTGCATGTGGGACTGTTATTACGTCGGGCCAATGTATGCTCCCTATAGAGCGTCGCAGTCCCTCCCCCTTTCAGAACAACGAATGGCCCAGGAAATGAAAACGCAATGCATTTCCCCATAGGCAGTTCTTATTTAATTTATTTAAAGACCTTTTAAGCGCCGTACGAAGCCAACTCTTGTCGTGACAAATCATGACAACACACACAATATTTTGGACCAAACAAATAATTACAAAGAAGAAAAACAACAAAAAAAGTGTTGTAACCTGCCGTTTTTTTCTACTTTCTAATTCTTTGTTTGGCATGAAAAATTCTGTGTGTTGTCATGATTTGTCACGACAAGAGTTGGCTTCGTACGACGCTTAAAAGGTCTTTAAATAAGAACTGCCTATGGGGAAATGCATTGCGTTTTCATCGTTGTTCTGAAAGGGGGAGGGACTGCGACGCTCTATACCGGCATGTACGGACGGCGGTGGTAACAACTAGGCAAACTGTTAACAAATCAGTGGCCTTTAATAGTTGCTTTGCAGTGAATGAATGAATCCAGGTGTGTGTAAACCAGTCATTATCCAGAGCTGTGCGCCGCTGAGAGGCTCGTGCGTGCGTGCGTTCTTTACGAGGAGAGAGAGAGTGAGTGAATGTGGAACAACAGGCTCGGCTGTCCTCGCCAGAGTAATAGGACAGGTTTATGGCTCACTGCTGGTCTCCGAGCCATCGTTGCTGTTAGTTTAGCGTCCCTGACTGTGGGCTCACACGCCCTGGTCGCTCGTAGCAGCGGTGCGCCATTAAAAAACACTATTACAACGCCACTGTTGTTGTCTCTGGTGCGGCTATACCCCCCATCGCCGTGGTCACAAGCTAACGACCACAAGAATGAGTATAACCTCACAAACGACATGCACCACATGACTGGACTGACTGTGTTCAGTCAGAGTGGTTAATAGTGCTGAGAACTGTGTGGAGTTTGCATGTTCTCCCCATGTCCCCTAGGGTAGGTACCCTCACATGTTCTCCCCGTGTCCCCTATAGGGTAGGTACCCTCACATGTTCTCCCCGTGTCCCCTAGGGTAGGTACCCTCACATGTTCTCCCCGTGACCCCTAGGGTAGGTACCCTCACATGTTCTCCCCGTGTCCCCTAGGGTAGGTACCCTCACATGTTCTCCCCGTGTCCCCTATAGGGTAGGTACCCTCACATGTTCTCCCCGTGTCCCCTATAGGGTAGGTACCCTCACATGTTCTCCCCGTGTCCCCTAGGGTAGGTACCCTCACATGTTCTCCCCGTGTCCCCTACGGTATAGGTACCCTCACATGTTCTCCCCGTGTCCCCTAGGGTAGGTACCCTCACATGTTCTCCCCGTGTCCCCTAGGGTAGGTACCCTCACATGTTCTCCCCGTGTCCCCTAGGGTAGGTACCCTCACATGTTCTCCCTGTGTCCCCTAGGGTAGGTACCCTCACATGTTCTCCCCGTGTCCCCTATAGGGTAGGTACCCTCACATGTTCTCCCCGTGTCCCCTAGGGTAGGTACCCTCACATGTTCTCCCCGTGTCCCCTAGGGTAGGTACCCTCACATGTTCTCCCCGTGTCCCCTAGGGTAGGTACCCTCACATGTTCTCCCCGTGTCCCCTATAGGGTAGGTACCCTCACATGTTCTCCCCGTGTCCCCTATAGGGTAGGTACCCTCACATGTTCTCCCCGTGTCCCCTAGGGTAGGTACCCTCACATGTTCTCCCCGTGTCCCCTAGGGTAGGTACCCTCACATGTTCTCCCCGTGTCCCCTACGGTATAGGTACCCTCACATGTTCTCCCCGTGTCCCCTAGGGTAGGTACCCTCACATGTTCTCCCCGTGTCCCCTAGGGGAGGTACCCTCACATGTTCTCCCCGTGTCCCCTAGGGTAGTTACCCTCACATGTTCTCCCCATGTCCCCTAGGGTAGATACCCTCACATGTTCTCCCCATGTCCCCTAGGGTAGGTACCCTCACATGTTCTCCCCGTGTCCCCTAGGGTAGGTACCCTCACATGTTCTCCCCGTGTCCCCTAGGGTAGGTACCCTCACATGTTCTCCCCGTGTCCCCTAGGGTAGGTACCCTCACATGTTCTCCCCGTGTCCCCTATAGGGTAGGTACCCTCACATGTTCTCCCCGTGTCCCCTATAGGGTAGGTACCCTCACATGTTCTCCCCGTGTCCCCTAGGGTAGGTACCCTCACATGTTCTCCCCGTGTCCCCTACGGTATAGGTACCCTCACATGTTCTCCCCGTGTCCCCTAGGGTAGGTACCCTCACATGTTCTCCCCGTGTCCCCTAGGGTAGGTACCCTCACATGTTCTCCCCGTGTCCCCTAGGGTAGTTACCCTCACATGTTCTCCCCGTGTCCCCTAGGGTAGATACCCTCACATGTTCTCCCCGTGTCCCCTAGGGTAGGTACCCTCACATGTTCTCCCCGTGTCCCCTAGGGTAGGTACCCTCACATGTTCTCCCCGTGTCCCCTAGGGTAGTTACCCTCACATGTTCTCCCCGTGTCCCCTAGGGTAGATACCCTCACATGTTCTCCCCGTGTCCCCTAGGGTAGGTACACTCACATGTTCTCCCCGTGTCCCCTAGGGTAGGTACACTCACATGTTCTACTGGTGGTGGGTGAACCCCCCCCCCCTTTTTCCCGCCGTGTCAAGTACCGTGCCAAAATCCAAATACTACTTTCCTTAACAGGACTGTTAAGTAGTGTTTACCTGAACCTATACCTGCAACACTAGCTAGCAGTATGGTTCCAGTAGTCTACTGCTTCTGAGGCGTTCTGTCTGCACGCAACAAGAACGCCTCCTCCGCCATCGAAGAAGAGATTTGTATACGTAACTAAGTTAGTTTCGCTACTGCAGCGCAGTAAAGAAGTTTGTCTGCTTTTGTGTTTGTGTTAAAAATGTAAATATGAAGACTACTAATACGCCTATATTTATTTTTATTTTTCAACCTTTGGCCAACACAAGACCAATTCAGAAATGTAAAAATAACTTGTTTTTGGGACACAACAGAACCACTCCAACTGTACTCTCACGGAACGCGCGTCTGCTTCCAATTAGTCTGATAACCTGTTATGCAGTAGTGGGAAAAATACTAAAAATGCTCTATTACGAGTAAAAGTCCAGAGTTAAAAATGTACTTGAGTAAAATTAGGCCAGCAAAAGTCTTGGCATCACAAAATACTTAAAGTAACAAAAGTACTAATTTTAACATTTTCCAAATGTATACTAATCTTTTGAAAATAGCAGATTTACAAGTTCACAATGTGTCGCATATACTAAACATCTAAAGTACAAAAACCTCAAATTGAACTTGACAAGTAGGCGTACAGTGCTTGAGTAAATGTAATGAGTTACTTTCCACCACTGTTTGGTGACTTACAAACGTGTTGTGCAGCTCTTGTGAAGCCAACATGGTGCTGTTCATGAGTTATCTGGGTGAGGCGGCCAGAACCAATTTACATTTTGTTGTGGGATAACGACGGGATCTCCTAATCCAATCTGTTCTAATCTAATCCAGACAGGATATAGTACGACATGATCCACTATAGGGGTAAACAACATTAACCCTTTTAAGACCAGGAAAGCATCTGTTGTCATTTTTTTAGTGGTTCAACCACTCCTACGTATGTGTGTCCCTGGCTGGCTGGCTGGGTCCGTCCATTTTTTAATATATATATTTTTTATCCCACGATTTTGAAACCCCTTTTTCACCCCTGTGTCAATCATCTAATGTGATCCTGGGCTCTACACACCCTCCACCAACCTAGTCCCCATATATGGGGAACAAGAGGAGAGCAACGGACTTGAACTCATGCTTCCTTCATGCCACGTCCATAGAGTATTAAAAGGATAGAGACCGAACCAGAGCGTTAGCCCTAAGGTTGGGCGATATGCCAATTTTTTTCAACCGCCCATCGTCTGACAAATATTCGCCGATTAACGATGTATTCGTGTCATAAAAGCAAAGTGAGAACAGCTCACTGCAGGTCGCAAAAAAGACAGATCTACAAGCTCTCAAGGCGCCGCGTCCTGCCTGTTTTTGCAGCTCCGTTCGCTAGGCGCTGAGAGCTTGTAGATCAGTCTGTTTCTGCAGCGCAGCTGCGCAGCCAGGGTAACTTGCTCCCTTGCCTCCCCGCACCGGTCAGTCGGAGACTCGGAGCGGAGCCCACAAGCTGCTGCGGCCTGGCTGCTGCTGATCTACAAGCTCTCAAGGCATCGCGTCCTGCCTGTTTTTGCAGTGCCGTTCGCTATGCGTTGAGAGCTTGTAGATCTGTCTATTTTTGCAGCGCTGGTGTCGGTGTTCGTTCACGTTGTCAATAAAAATAACTTAGATTACAGGCGGATATGAAGTTCAATCAGTGGGTTGCAGCACCAGTAGGGGCTACACGCTAAGCTAATGCTAAGCTAAGCGCTATTATGATCCCCGAGCCTATACAATAACACTAGTAGACAGTTTTTTTATTCCCCCCCCCCCGACTTCACGGGTGAGGCATTGGTATTGTGATGAGACACGAGACAGCAGTGTGCATTCTGTTGTGACTGTATATTATTAAACTGCATGGGTCTGGACTCCGGAGCTTAAACAACATGTAGGCTACAGCCTTCCTCAGCTCCCAGGCTCCCAGCCTTTACTTTGGCTGGCGGCTGCCGTAAGTGCCGTGCCCCGGTGCCCGATGCTGCTGAGTGCGGGGACTGTGGGAGCATACATTATAACGGAGGAGGTGATTTCCACCCGGCCGCTGTTACTACTTTGCTGGGCCAATTGATTCACATGTTGCTCACACTTTACAGGTTAATTGGGCTAAATCGTCCCGAGAAATCGCCTAATAAAAATATTCGGCGATTGGATTTGTATATTCGCGATTGACGATGTATTCGTATCGTCACCCAACCCTAGTTAGCCCCGCCCATCCCCCGCTAATAATTTCGATAGAAGTTGCTCAGTGGCGTTTTGAAACAACCGGAAGACTGCCGGAAGTACAATTATAACTCAATGGCTCGAGTGAGCGGAAATTAAGCCCAGGACCTCAAATTTGAGGTCCTGGGGCCCAGGCCGTAGCGTAACGGTCTGGGCACCGGACTGGTAATCCAGTCGCAGTGTGCCGTGGGTTCGACTCCCGGACCCGACACGGCCTTTACTGCATGTCATCCCCCCACCTCTCTCCCGTTTCCTGTCAGCCTACTGTCTGTCCCTTCAAAAATCAATAAAAGGCGTAAGCCGCAAAAAAATATCTTTAAAAAAAATATATATGTTGAGGTCCTGGGATTAAACACACACACATTTTTATTCTGTACTTTGGGCTATTCAAAAATCGCAGATCTACAAGCTCGTAGTGCAGCACGAAGTGTTCTTGTAGATTTTGTAGAGTTTTTGGGAAGTCTTTGAATATATATTTTTGTGAATATTGTGAATACTCAAATCTTTAATTCCGGAGCTGTCCCTGGAATCCAATATTTTAAGAATGGAGGTGGGGTCCGTGGCCAAATCCATAACATTTTGGGGGTCCGTGACATTTGTAGGACCAGCTCAGTGGCCTTGTGGTGTCCAACCTGAGACTGGGAGGTCGGGGTTCGATCCCCGGCCGGGTCATACCAGAAATGGGACCCAGTGCCTCCCTGCTTGGCACTCAACATCGACGGTTGCAAGATTACTGCTTGGCACTCAGCATCAAGGGTTGGATTGCGGGGGGGTCAGTCCCTGCTTGGCACTCAGCATCAAGGGTTGGATTGGGGGGGTCAGTCTCTGATTGGCACTCAGCATCAAGGGTTGGATTGGTGGGTCAGTCCCTGCTTGGCACTCAGAGTCAGCATCAAGGGTTGGATTGGGGGGTCAATCCCTGCTTGGCACTCAGCATCAATGGTTGGATTGTGGGTCAGTCCTTTGCAAAATACTAGTGTCATGTCCAGGGGGTGTACTTGTACATCAAGCCGCCTCACGCTACAGAAACAGGAGATAGGCTCCTATGGGGCCTCATGGCTCGGCAAGGCTTACTAGCTTACCTTGACATTTGTAGAACGGGCTCTTCGGAGCCGAACGCAGAACCGTGTGGGATCAGTCCAGTCCAGTGGTCCAGATCTCTTGACCACAACTTCCACATGATTTTAAAGGGTGGTGGCCTCAGGGCGCCTCGCCGACAGCGAACTGTCCTCAAACAGGGGTCCGGGACAACAACAATGGTCCTGCCAGAGAAAACAGGCCTGCATCATAGGAGAGGAAGCCGGCTTGGTTATAAACGTCCTCTACAAATGTATTCACAGTTTGGAGCTCGACCGGACCTGAGAATGAGCAGCTTATTGGTGCATGGAGACACACACACACACACACACAGAGAGAGAGAGAAAACACGCGTTTATACTTGGCTGTGTCAAAAATAGGAGATCTACAAGCTCACAACGTGTGTCGCTGTGAAACGTTGTGAGCTTGTAAATCTGCTGTTTTATGCCACCTATACACAACAGCCAAGCATAACATTACTTGCCGTTTCGTTCTGTCTGGATCTCCTGTCCATTAGTCCCATCCCTAACATTTTAGTCTGTTTTTTATCTGTTGACGAAATTGTCAAATTATATTTAGTTTTATTCATCGCTTAGTTTATATTCATTTTTGAGTTGGTGTTCGTCAGTGAACAAAGGCAGTCGTCAGAAATTTTTCACCATAGTCGACGGAATCAACACCGACGCACGCACGCACACCCGCACGGGTCGCACGTGTGTGTGTGTGTGTGTGTGTGTGTGTGTGTGTGTGTGTGTGTGTGTGTGTGTGTGTGTGTGTGTGTGTGTGTGTGTGTGTGAGCCGAGCCAGTAGCCAAACCTGTTGGAACTGCCACTGTCATGTTTATTCAATTAGCCTTCCACTGGCTGGGGGTCAGAGAGAAGGTCATAGTGCATGCGCCTAGACACACGCGCACACACACACACACACACACACCGAGTGTTACTCCAGAGGACATTCCGATGACAGCATGCGTTTGTTTCGTAAACGTTGGATATACTGTTATGTCTTTATTTTACTCTAGCACTAGATAATGTTTCACTGTCCCCCCCACCCCCTCACCCCCCGCTGTTCTCTCTGCCTCTCCGTTTTACATCGCACGCGCACACACACACACACACACACACACACACACACACACACAGGCAGCAGAGAGGTCACAGCTCCATTCTCCTGCAGGCTTTAATAATAGGACAACTCATTTTACACTCCATTACCTCTGAGCGCTGGACTTATGCTGCGGCTCGTCCATGCGCACACATCACAGCAGATACTGTACTGTACTGTACTGTCACCGTGCCGTACCGTTTTGATTAATTGATTGATTTATTAACATTTATTTGCAGAATTACAGTACATTTCAAGTACAACTCAATACAAAAACTGTACCGTACCATATTCTTACTGTACAGTACTCTACTCTACTGTGATGTTACTGTTTACTATAACTACTGTACTGTAACTTTAGCTACTTTAGCTACAAAACGGCTGAAGAAGGAGAAGAAACAGATTTTGTGGTGGATTTACAGTCAAAGCCTTTTTCGAGAAGGAAGGACTTTTTAAGAAAAGCTTGCAGGGTAGACCATTGGTATGATGCAGGCAGCCATGGTAAGGTAATATAATATTTATACATGCGATCGCGATGCGACGCAGCTTATTGATGATTGATCGTTTTATAGGCTATGGTTGTTTTAGTCACATTTTAGTCACCTGGAATGCTTTAGTGTTAGTATAGTTTGAGCCTCTCTCTTTTGGGGAGGGCTGGGTACTCGAAAATTACAGCCGCACGTCCGAATCGCACCGCGCAGCGCAGGGGGGGCCCTGAAATTGGGTCTAGCCCGGGGGCCCTTGAGACGAGAGGGCTAATCCGGCCCTGCCTATCCGGTACCTCCTAAACTCTTTCCCATGCAGGGAACGGGGAAAGAATCTCCCACGCTGCAGCACGGGGACATCAGAGGAGCTGGGATGTGATCCACGCTCCGCTTCAGGCACCGGTCCGTGAAGGCAGCTGCGTCCGTTGGCTAACGTGGGGTCCTCACATCAGAGCAGAAAACGTGGGCGACTTGGCCTGACAGCGCCGTTTGGAGCCAGTGAAGCATCGATCCGCTCCATAGGAAAGGTGTGTGTGTGTGTGTGTGTGTGTGTGTGTGTGTGTGTGTGTGTGTGTGTGTGTGTGTGTGTGTGTGTGTGTGTGTGTGTGTGTGTGTGTGTGTGTCTCTGTGTGTGCATGTGTCTGTGTGTGTGTGCTCCACTGACAATGTTCCGCAGAACAAATTTTGGAAGACTGCTCTCACACCCACACACACCTTTTGAGCTCACTGAGGAGATTAGAGATGATCGTAGAGAAAAACAGAGGAGCGTTCTTCAACTCACTAACCACATGGCTTACCCACATAGTTCTACCTCAGATGATCAAATGTCTGGCTACGGTGTGTAATACCAGCCTTTATATCTTATATATTTGGCTGTTGTACTGTATAACTTACATGTACAATGTAGCGTTGAAAGTGTAATTATGTATTCTGCCGCATGGCCAGTTCCCACTTGAAAAAGAGACACAGTCTCAATGTGTTTTTACTGGTTAAATAAAGGTTGAAAAAAAAGTTCCACTGCCATTTTAACGGGTTGCGGAACGAGGCTGAAGGATCCATTACGCCAGTGGTTCCTTAATGTGTTCATGTCAACATGATACTCATTAGCCTGCGGACCCCCATTTGAAAGTAATAGTAATGGCCAAGACACTGAATTCCACATTGCCTCCATTGAGTCAGCACGGTATTGTAGCTCGCCCGCCATTGGTGTGTGAAGGTATTGTAGCTCGCCCGCCATTGGTGTGTGAAGGTATAGTAGCTCGCCCGCCATTGGTGTGTGAAGGTATAGTAGCTCGCCCTCCATTGGTGTGTGAAGGTATAGTAGCTCGCCCGCCATTGGTGTGTAAAGGTATAGTAGCTTGCCCGCCATTGGTGTGTGAAGGTATAATAGCTCGTCCGCCATTGGTGTGGGAAGGTGGGAAGAGGCGTCAGCCCGTGGTGTCATGCTCGTAGCACACAGTACCAAGGCGTGGTATCAATCTTTTTCACGCACAGGCACGCGCATACACGCTAGAACGCGACCCCTAACGTCTCCGTTGGGCAACCCAGTCAACGGAGCTCGTGTCCAGCCTAGGCTGCTGAAATCTGCTCCTCCGACAACAATGGATACAACGGCGGCCCCATTCACACCTTTTACCAAGATACAAAAGCTGCCAACGCAACTTGTGCATATCAATGGTCCATGTGTGACCTGTTAATATTTCCCCCACCGAATAACATATCCTACGTTAATCTCAGGAAGCGCCAATCAACATAAGTTATGTTTATTCAGTTTATTCAGTATAAATGTTTTGATCCGATCTAGTGGAAAGGCTACTCACATTAGCTTCGGTTCGGATGGCTATCTGTTGTTATAGCCATAAGACTGGACTGTTACACCACTGGCGTCGACTAAAGATGACTGTAAAGATTCACTTCCCAATGTATGAATGAATGAACTCGAAGCGCTTTGAGGGGGGGGGGGGGGTTGCGAGGGGGGTCCTCAGACTGGGCATCAACACACAAATACACTACATGATCTCTCTCTGTCTGTCTCTCGGCCTGGCACACACTGGCACAGGAGACACCCCCCCACACGCGCACACACACACACACACACACACACACACACACACACACACACACACACACACACACATACACTCACTCAGAACCATGAAGAGTGACAAACAACACAGAGGACTCTGTCTGTCTGTCCGTCCTCATTCCAAGTGACAAAGCTTACTCTGAGGCTAAACACTGATCCATCTTACGTGTGTGTGTGTGTCAGTCACGGTAGGCAGAAGATGGAACCCAAATGCAGGAGCCACAAGCAGGAAAGTTCAAATTAAACGTATTTATTACTTAAACAAAAGTAAAGCTTACAACAAAGAGTAGCAAAGCAAACGGCAAAAAACAGGAAGTCCAAAAAGTAAACTCTTCAGAAAGAAAATGCAAACTGTTCAAGTACAACCGCCCAAAAGTCAACAATGTCCAAAACTTACAATAACCACAAAGCAGTATAAGTCCAAGATGCAAACCTCTCTGGGGCACGACGGAGAATCAGAGACTACAAGGAACATCAGGGAAAACACAGAGAATGTTCTGGCAGTGTGTGTGTGTGTGTGTGTGTGTGTGTGTGTGTGTGTGTGTGTGTGGAATGAGTCCAGTTTTAAAGGGAGCAGGTTGAATGGAGAAGTGATCGCAGGTTTGTAAATGGGCAAGAAACTGTTGGGCTGATGAGGGGGTGGGGACAGGTGAGTAACTAGGACTTTAGAGAGTGTGTGTGTGTGTGTGTGTGTGTGTGTGTGTGTGTGTGTGTGTGTGTGTGTGTTTAGATAAGCCAATTTGCACGTTCACATATGACGTAAATTCTCCAACTGCATTTAATGTTTGTGTTGCACAAACAGCCATTTTGTTCCGACACATATGACGTAAATTCTCCTTTCATTGTCAATGGCGAATGTGACAGGAGTTAAGGACAAGCTGTATATAGGAGCGCCCCTCAAAAAAGGTAAAGCCAGCAGCTCAACACACACACATCACTGTAGCTCTGCCTCTGCAAAATGCATTCTACACTATTGTCTCAGCCAGCAGACACTACTGAGGGGGGAGGGGAGGGTGGGGAGAGAGAAAGAGAGAGGGGGGGGGGGGGGGAGAGAGAGAGAGAAAGAGAGAGGGAGAGAGAGAGAGAGACAAAGAGACTGTACTGTGGCAAAAAGCAGGAGTGCATGCCTTTTATCCGACGGAGCATTGGTCCGAATGACAACCTACCTCCTCCCTCACCCTAACCCTAACCTCCCCCGGGGCAGACACCTAAACCTAACCGCAACCCTCTCCCGACCCGCAGCGCACCTCGGAGCATTGCTCCTTCGGAGCAATGCTCTGTCGGATGATAGTACGCCTCCCAAAAAGCAGTTGATCAGACTGAAGTATAACAGACCGAAGGTCAGGTTCCCGGGGTGGCTTTGTGGCGTGTGTGCGTGCGTGCGAGCGTGCCTGCGAGGAGGGGGGTTTGAAGAATCATCTGCTGCTGCACTGATCCTCCTGCCAAGCCAGTGTGACCGCCTACAGACACACACACACACACACACACACACACACACACACACACGTGTGCGTGCGTGCGTATTAGAAGCAGGAGATGGATGAGGTAATGCAGTCCAGCCTCAGTTCAGTTCAGGAGAAACAAAGGCAATTAATTTCAGAGCTGCAGAGCCTCTATCAGTGGTTGGAAAGGAAGTACATTTTACTGCACTTACGTACAATGTTGAGGTTTACTGGAGTGGTTTTCAACCCTTTTCTTATCAAGGCCCATTATTTATTCATCATTTGAGCCACGGACCACCATTTGATGACACACACACGCACACACACACGCGCGCGCGCACTATGGCGCTCCGTTGGTCCGCATGCGCACGCATCAATCAACACGTGCCTCAACACGTTTATGCGTTTTTCTCAAATATCGCGTCAATATTTTTTTGTCATGCGTCATGTGATGCGGTCATGTGTGTGCAGAGCTGCTGTGCTTAGTATGTGTGCACACGTGACGCGTGACAGTAGTTGTTTCACAGCACACACGCATGTGTGCGTGTGTGACCGTGTGTGCCCGTCATGTTTCACAGCACCGTGCGTGAGCGTGTGTGTTCGTGCGCGTGTGTGTGCGTGCGTAATAAATAAATAATAATAATAATGCCATATATACATATAATATAGATATCTGTATATTTTTTCTAATATTCCGAAGCATGGAATGCAGATTTAATAGTTTATTAAATGAATTTAATTAATAGTTTATTAAATGTTTAAATTAAATTAATTTCAGTCCCATTCAGTACCATTCACTCCCATTCAGTGTCAAATGTCTTTGTGCTCTGATATTATTTTAAAGACTCTGTGGCTGACCCTAAACCATGGTCTATTAAAAATAATAGGAACTAGAACTGCACTCTGTCGAGTGCATACTTGCTTGTTGCACACTAGTAGGCCATAAATGGCCAACTAGTGCGCAAGCAGAGCGCGCATGTAATGTTTTCGCCCGCTGTAAACTGCCAAATCTCAGTATCTCTGTGAAGGAATGTTTGAAATGATTAATGTTTAGATGTAATTATTTGCTACCTACTATACATGTAAACATTTAGTATTAAGTATGATTCTAGTTTCTATCTATATAAGAAATACTGTTTTATCGTTGTAGATATATTCTGGATCCCTTTTTTTTTTCAGAGACAAATAAATCACTTATATGTGTTGAAAAAAAAAGGTATATAAACTGAATTAAAATATGTTATACAGTATACTTTTTCTGTAAACGTTGGAATCTCAATATCTCTGTGAAGGAACATTTGAAATGTGTAATTATTAGGTGTAACTATTTACTACCTATCTAATTTATGTATGTAAACGCCTATAAAAAAAAGTATATAAACTGAATTAAAATTTTAATTTTAATTTTAAATCTATTTCATGTTAGACTATAGTGATATTAATACTAAATCATGGTCAGAGTAATATGTGTCTCTAACTTCAATTTCTATAATAATACTTTCACATTTGTTAAAATATACATGATCTAAAATATTTCCGTAATCTGTAGTTGGATTTGTATTTAATTGTTTAAAGCCTAATTTTGACATGTAGGTCTTTATACTTCTTTCTATCTTAGTATTATGGTCTTCATTGAAATCTCCTATTATCAAAATTGCAGAAGTCGGAGATGATATATACTGTACCATGTATTCGAGAAATGTGTTTAATTTTGAAAGCTCTGTTTTAGGTGATCTGTACATAAGAATGATATATAGATTTTTATCTTTTACATGTATACATATATGTTCTACTTTCTCTAATATCCTGCTTTCAGTTGGAATTTCTTCAATGGAAATATCTTCTTTTATAGCAAACATAACTCCCCCACCTATATCTTTTTCTCTGTCATTTCTCATTGTATTGTAATTCGTGTTCGTTGTTTTTAATTTAAAAGTAATGTTATTATTTTTCTCATACTATATATGTATACATATATACTCCATACTCTATACTGTATAAAGTGTGTAGTTGTAAGTTGATTAGCGGTATTCTGTGGTCACTTTGGTCCAAAAACCGTGACAGCTGTTCTGCCATTTGAGGCTTACGCAGAAAAACATCAAATCTGTGCCCGTATTGCTGGATCAATGATGACGAAATGACCATATTTCTTACGTCATCATTTAGAGCTAGTCATACACGTATTTCTTACGTCATCATTTAGAGCTAGTCATACATCAAATCTGTACCCATATTGCTGGACCAATGATGACGAAATGACCATATTTCTTACATACACACCACGTACTCTAGTCCCAGCAGATCAGGCACAATTTGGTAAATTATTTTTTTATTGATTATGTATATAGTATACGTATGACTAGCTCTAAATGATGACGTAAGAAATATATATAGTATATATATAGTATACTGTATAAAGTGTGTAGTTGTAAGTTGATTAGCGGTATTCTGTGGTCACTTTGGTCCAAAAACCGTGACAGCCGTTCCGCCATTTCAGGACCCCCCCAGAAAAACATCAAATCTGTGCCCGTATTGCTGGACCAATGATGACGAAATGACCATATTTCTTACGTCATCATTTAGAGCTAGTCATACACGTATTTCTTACGTCATCATTTAGAGCTAGTCATACACATACACACACATTTGAGGCTTACGCAGAAAAACATCAAATCTGTGTCCGTATTGCTGGATCAATGATGACGAAATGACCATATTTCTTACGTCATCATTTAGAGCTAGTCATACACGTATTTCTTACGTCATCATTTAGAGCTAGTCATACATCAAATCTGTGCCCGTATTGCTGGACCAATGATGACGAAATGACCATATTTCTTACATACACACCACGTACTCTGGTCCCAGCAGATCAGGCACAATTTGGTAGCACACACACACACACACACACACACACACACACACACACACACACACACACACAACCACACACACACGAGCTGCGTTCGCTTCCCGCGTTTGCGCGTCTTACTTGTGTATATAGTATACGTATGACTAGCTCTAAATGATGACGTAAGAAATATATATAGTATATATATAGTATATAGGCATATACTATATATGTATACATATATACTCTATACTCTATACTGTATAAAGTGTGTAGTTGTAAGTTGATTAGCGGTATTCTGTGGTCACTTTGGTCCAAAAACCGTGACAGCCGTTCCGCCATTTCAGGACCCCCCCAGAAAAACATCAAATCTGTGCCCGTATTGCTGGACCAATGATGACGAAATGACACGTATGTGTATGACTAGCTCTAAATGATGACGTAAGAAATACGTGTATGACTAGCTCTAAATGATGACGTAAGAAATATGGTCATTTCGTCATCATTGGTCCAGCAATACGGGCACAGATTTGATGTTTTTCTGGGGGGGTCCTGAAATGGCGGAACGGCTGTCACGACAAATGGACCAGGCCGATCACATTACTTGCGCGCTCTGCTTGCGCAAGTAATAAAACATTTTGCCTAAGTCACTTACTGCAGAAGTCATTTGGCCTAAATAACGTTTATAATTGCCTAAGTTAAAATGGCATGTTCAGATATTGGCCTAAGTCATTTGATCCTTACATGTTACATGATTGACATACACCTTTATTTGTATGTCAATAGTCATATTTTTTCATATTTTTTGGAATTGAAATAATTAAGAAATATAATATATTCTACATTTGGCACAGTTTTCTTTTCTCCTGAAAACCTTGAAAAAATTACTTAGGCAATTAGTTTAATAAGGTGACGATATTGCAATCTCCCACACATTACAGAAATGAACAAAAATGTCACAAACACACCAAATCATCTCAAAACGAACGAATCCTATAATTAAACGCTCATACATATACTGCTCATACATATACTCCAGTCTAATGAGCCGAATACACAAGATTGACTGGTTGTTAACGAAACTATAGAAAAATACGCACATCACTTCGTGGAGGTGCTGGGTTCAAAAAGTGAAAAGAGAAGGGAACCCGCACACTCGTATGCTCCAAAAGATAACTTTATTGACGACGTTTCGAGCCAAGGCTCTTCATCTGGTCAAACTCAAGATGTCAGTGATCCACCCACTTAAATAGACACCCACGGGTCACGTTACTAGTCAGTGGGTGGAACTAACACTACATGGTCATTAGATCAAATACTGAAATATCATTAAAAACAGTGTTACACATTTCTCAAATCCACCACAGTGGAGTAAGACAAAAGGACATCATGATTATTAAAGAATCTAAAACAGTGATTCACATAATCAGGTATTATTAATTAGGCAACAATTCAAATATATACAGCATACAATAAAGAAATTATAAAAAGTGGCTGATGGGGAAGGGGATTCACGGATCTTGGTTGCGGATGCTGCTTCTATGCTCGGACATGCGTGTCTTTAGCGCCCTGTTGGTCTTGCCAACGTATCCTAGTCCACATGGGCATTTGAGCAAGTATATCACATTTTTTGTTGTGCAGGTTTGCACAATACATAGAGGACCGTTACTTGAGGGGGGTCCCGTTTTGATTGAAGAACCTCCTCTTGTGTACAGTCGCTGAATCTGTCGCGTGCCTTTTTTAGCCATTCGTCTGGATATAGCCTCTGCTTCTGAAGCGCGCATCTAGGATGTTTTGTAGTCTGCGTCTTCACTACAGATTCTCCTCATGCGGCTATGTTGGCTTATAGGAAGGCTGCGTTTCAGTGGTAGCGGATGGAAACTGTCAGCTCGGAGCAAGGCATTGCAAGGCCCTCAGCCTGGTACTCTATAGTCAAAATATGGCCCTTGAGGAAAATTAATTGGGGAACCCTGGAGTATGCTATTGGAATTTAGAGGCGCGCCCAAATAATGAATTAGCTATTACCTGAGTGCCTGTTCAAAAGTAGGTCAAACTCTGCTGTCACTCAGTCTCCAGCATTGAAGCATGTTGACCACAGCAGAGAAGAGGACATTTATTACTTTGAATATGTTATGAATTAATCTGGCTATTAATCTGTGCAAAACAGCAGTGGGCGGGCGGCACTTATAAACTCTCCCATTGTGTTGTGCAATATATATATTATATATTTATTTTTTTATTTTTTAATATTTATTATTATAATAATAATTAATAATTAATATTGATATTAATATATTTTTTAATTAAAAAAAAAAAAATAGGCTACACGGCGCGACATCACGACGCGATGCAGTACAGTACACAGAACGCGAACGCGATGCAGTAGTAACGCGACGCGTTAACGGGGGTGCAGAGCTGCAAGCCACAAAGCATGCGTCAAAGCATACGTCAAAGCAGCGGTGCTTTCTGCGCGGAACGGACGTATGCACGCACGCACGCATTAAAAAAACTCAACGCGGTCATGTGCAGTACCAATGCAGTATGGTTTTTGTATGGCCTGCGCTGAACGGACGTATGCACGCACGCACGCACGCATTAAAAAATCCAACAGGTCCACGCGACGCGAGCAGCGTTTGTAGTGGCACCAACGGAGCGCCATACGCGCACACACACACACACACACACACACACACACACACACACACACACACACACACACACACACACACACACACACACACACACACATATTAACTGTATATATATGATTTTGGGTGTGACAGTACAGTACAGTACAGTAGAGGGACCCCCTGGAGACCCCCACACGGTAACTCTGTCACTTATTTTTTTAAGTTTTAAGTACATTGTGACATAACATTACCGTGTTGATACTTGGTAACCGGAGAACTCGCCGGTTTTCCGACTCGCCGCGGTTTAGTGCATTTTAGTTTTAGTTTTATTTAAATTGCATTGAATTGAGAGAGAGAGGATAGTTGTTTAGAGTCGTACTTCACTAGATGAAGTAGGAATTGCTAAAAGTTTAAACACCAAAGTACCGAAACAATGTAATTCATTAGTAAACAATATCCTGAAATATCATTGGTACTATCATACTCACCTTGTTATCATTATCTATCTGACCATTTAATTGCACAAAATAATTTGATCACTTTGGAAATGAACTTTAACATCTGTGAGTATGACATACTACACTGATGAAGACAGCATGTTAGCATAACGATGAATACATTGAAACTTGTTTATCTCCACTTGCCGTTGCGGCGAGTTAATGTGAGTACTTTTCTGCAGCCTCACCTCACCTCACCCCCTGAAGACATGTGCATGATAGAATGCAGCAGGGTTGCTGCATTAATTTAGTTTATTTCTGAGTGGTGCAACCTGCACTCCAAGGAACAGCAATGTCCCTATGTTTAGAGTACCCCTATCTACCAACAGGGGGCACTGTTGCACCACTCACTTCAGACTGGTCTAATTTTGTTTTTAATAGTAAAACAAAAAAATCGTTTCCCATATGGCTCCAAATAAGTTGCCACAGGTAAAGGCGTTAAGTGGTTGTTTTATTGTTTATCTGTCCGTGCTGACACAACAAAACACATGCACGCTCGCTTGCTTGCACGCACACTAAAGCTACTTCCCTTGCCGTTGGTTGCATGTTGCAGTTGTATTAGAAGAAAGACAATATGGGGGAACCCATTGGCAAGAGATGGAGAAAACAGCGACCTGTTTTCCCTTGAATTTGCCTCTGGGAAAACAGAGGCAAATAGAATGTGGATGACAGGATGTTGGGCCCTCAGCCCTTCCTCTTTGTTTGGGCCTAGAGGGTCTTCCTCAGCATTGACAACGCTGAGGAAGGCCCTCTAGGCCCAAACGCGTTGGCTGTCTGCTCGTCAGACAGGGCTGGACTGGGACAAAAATTCGGCCTGGTCATTTTCGCGTGAATTTGGCCCAGACCGGCCCACCACAACCAGCGCGCAGATAGCAGAAACTCTACCGTCCGCTCCGTCGAGGCACACACAAACAAACAAACCCGAATACCACCACTTTTACAGAACAACATAAATGACACAAACCAACAGACAACTACACAACACTTGGTTGCTCTCACAAGAATGATGCTGGCAAAAGGATTCAAGATAGAAGAGGGTTTATTTGTCACTCACTTTGCTTGCCTGTCAAAAAAATATCATATTACCGGCCCACCGTTAATATGACCGGTAAGTCCTGTGGCCAGTCCAGCCCTGTCATCAGAGGTAAATGAATTATGTGAAAAGGACGTGTGTATTGAGTGCTGCCGTTTTCTTCTCTCTTACATTAGACAATTGACATTGGGTGAAGGAAGTATGGGTTACAAAAATCATGGGATAAAAATGTAAGATATAAAATCACACCCGTGTGAACTGAGTGGTGCAACTCCCCTCTCGCCCCCCCCCCCCCTCCTCTCTCTCTCTCTCTCTCTCTCTCTCTCTCTCTCTCTCTCTCTCTCTCTCAGCAGGCAACAGTGCAGCACTAATACTATCTCTCTCTGTTACAACAGAGCCCCTACTGGTAGTCAGTCATACTGGTGCTCGTGCTCATTAATACATACCTAGGTGAACCAACACATGTGAACAACACATAGGCGGACACTGACATTGCTGTTCCTTGGAGTGGTTGCACCACTCAAAAAGGGACTTTTTCATGTGCTTGATGTTTCTCTCTGTATCTCCTATAGACCAGTCCCTCCAGCTTGATGTTTTGGACTTTTGATATTAATTATGGCTGATATTTGGTTCTAGAGATTACTTAATTTCTCCACCCACACCAATTAATTGGTGTGGGTGTTTTGCCCTTCTTTGTTTTGCCATTCTTTGTCGAGTGGCGAGAATGAGTTATCGAAACATCCACTGCATAAGCAATTCAAAGTGGAAACAGACATGTGCGTTTTTGAGTGTCATTGAGTTGTCTATTTGCTTGTTTTAAAAGCGGATGTCTTTCATGCACTTAACAGTCTGTCATTTCATTTGAATAACTGCTTCTGATATAATTGCTTAATGTCACTGAATGGCAAAATGATGTAGATGCGTTTGTTGGCTCATCAATGGGGTTTGCATAAACATTAGCATTTTAAAACGATCCAGTTGCTATTTCAAGGAGTGAAATGTTGGGTGCACAGCGGTAGCGCTGTCTCCTCACAGCTAGAAGGTCCCATCATGCCGGGGACACTGTGGGCGCTGTTCTCTCCTCACTGTAATCAGCGCCCATACCCTATAGGTCAGGGACGTGCAGAGACTGTTAGAGAGGCAGGGACTTTTGGACAAAAATTGCGGAAATAGCAGATCCACAAGCTCTCAACGCGTCACGCTGCGACGCGTTGAGAGCTTGTAGATCAGCTATTTTCGGGGCGCAAACCCAGCACTCTTTAGCTAGTGGAGATGCGGTGTATACGACATGGATCTGGTTAGGATGCCTCTCGAGCGTCTCCCTAGGGAGGTCCTTGATGCACGTCCCACTGGGAGGAGACCCTGGGGCAGACCAAGGCGCAGTTGGAGGAAACACATCGACTCACTGGCCTTGCAACGTCTCGGGATCCCCCAGGAGGAAGTCACTAATGTTGCTCTGGAGAGGGAAGTCTGGAGCACTCTGGTGGAGCTGTTGCCCCCGTGACCAGACTACGGATAAGCGGTTGAAGATGGATGGATGGATGGTGGATGGATGGACGACATGGATTTCTAAACAAATGTGTTCATTGCAAAATGTTGCGTTAAAGTTCAGGAGACTTTGGAGAAAAAGCAATTCTCCTGAAAGCTGCCTTCCGGCATGGAATGGAGAGGAGAGGAAGGCAGTTGCATTTCTTTCACTATAGTAAAGGCTGCATTCATGGTCTGGAGAGGGCTGTTGTTTTACAGATGGGTAAAATTGTAGGTGTTGAAGCCCCCTTTGATGTCTATGTGTGCACGTCCCTGCCCTATGTGGGTTTGGCGAAAGGTCCTTTCTGTGTGGAGTTTGCATGTTCTCCCCGTGTCTCCTATGGGTTGGAATAACGTGTTCCTTCCACACACTCCAACCGGGGAAACTAGTCTGCTGTGATGAGAAGCGTACTGCTCACTCCTCATGCATTGACGGAAGCTTGAGCTCAGTTCGAGGCTCTCCCCAGGTTGGCAGAGGGAGAGTAGCGCCCAGGATTACAGCTTAGGGAATTAGCACCGGGTGAAAAATGGGTTAGAAAATTGTGGGATAAAAGAAAAGGTAAAGACATTGTTGTATAACTTTTGTAATAATAATCAGAATGTACAAGTTTTCAAGTAGAATGTAGAAGTGAAAGTATTAAAACCTGGAAGTATTCCAGTAAAGTAAAGACAATTGTACTTAAGTAGCCTACAGTACAGTAGAATAAATGTCACTTTACATACAGGCCCAATTATTGATCTATCAAGATGATAAATCAATCAATCAATCAATCAATCAACTTTATTTGTTTAGACTCAGACTAAGACAACACCTACCATAAAAAGATCAGTTTTACAATGTGTATAAATTATTATATAAATACGGTCACATCCCTGCGTCTCTCTCTCTCTCTCTCTCTCTCTCTCTCTCTCTTCCCTTCATCAACACATTAGCAGACATTCTCTCTTGTTGGATAGAGTTCTTGTCTTATTCTGAGGAAGAAGAGCATGTGTAGCAGGTGATAATCATACTCCATATAAGAACAGAACTGTGTGTTCCTGCAAATCTTTCCTTCAGGCGCTGATCTAAGAATCTGCCTCTTCTGCTCTATATGGTTTCTCTTCACACTCACTGGGACATCAAAGCTGACCTGAGATCTGTCCTTAGGCGTTCTCTCTATCTCTCTATGTGCCTCGCCGGCCTCTTTGTAACATGACTTACACTCTTACAATCTTGGCTGCCGTCCGTCTGTCTTCACCTTTCATGGATGGAGAGTCTCTCTCTCTCCCTCTCTCTCTCTCTCTTTCTCTCTCTCTTTCTTTCTCTCTCTCTCTCTCTCTCTCTCTCTCTCTCTCTCTCTCTCTCTCTCTCTCTCTCTCTCTCCCCACCCTCGCTTCCTGGATTTTTGCTTCTAAACGGCAGTATTGATAATTTTACTTGAGTAAAACGTGCATTGCCGTGCTGTAGGTGAACAAAGCGATGCATCTGATCTGCGATGTGGTTTATAGTCTCTCCACTGATTGTTGACTACACTGATGTTCTGTAGACCCTCTGTGGGCTGGGGTTGGTTCTGTAGACCCTCTGTGGGCTGGGGTTGGTTCTGTAGACCCTCTGTGGACTGGGGTTGGTTCTGTAGACCCTCTGTGGGCTGGGGTTGGTTCTGTAGACCCTCTGTGGACTGGGGTTGGTTCTGTAGACCCTCTGTGGGCTGGGGTTGGTTCTGTAGACCCTCTGTGGGCTGGGGTTGGTTCTGTAGACCCTCTGTGGGCTGGGGTTGGTTCTGTAGACCCTCTGTGGGCTGGGGTTGGTTCTGTAGACCCTCTGTGGGCTGGGGTTGGTTCTGTAGACCCTCTGTGGGCTGGGGTTGGTTCTGTAGACCCTCTGTGGACTGGGGTTGGTTCTGTAGACCCTCTGTGGGCTGGGGTTGGTTCTGTAGACCCTCTGTGGGCTGGGGTTGGTTCTGTAGACCCTCTGTGGGCTGGGGCTGGACCCTCCAGAGCAGGGCAGCCGCGTGGAAGCTCCACTCCCCCTGCAAGTGGGCCTGAAGTGGGAGCAGACAGCTGACCGTGGGTGGGTGAGTGGGTGGATATTGCGGGAGGCATTTGGCACTAATGGCAGCATTTAATGGTCTATCTGTGTGTGTGTGTGTGTGTGTGTGTGTGTGTGTGTGTGTGTGTGTGTGTGTGTGTGTGTGTGTGCACGTGTGTGCACGTGTGTGTGTGTGTGTGTGTGTGTGTGTGTGTGTGTGTGTGTGTGTGTGTGTGTGTGTGTGTGTGTGTGTGTGTGTGTGTGTGTGTGTGTGTGTGTGTGTGTGTGTGTGTGTGTGTGTGTGTGTGTGTGCGTGCGTGCATGCATGTGTGCGTGCGTGCATGTGTGTGTGTGTGTGTGTGCGCATGCGTGCGTGTGTGTGAGGAATATACAAATTGCCAAACTGGTCTGTCTTAGGGATGTTATTTCTACACTGTCTAGTGAATTATAACTGCTTCTTCTTTGAGGGTTGTACAGAATTCCATTACTTCACTACCTACTACTGTTAACACTGAGATTGCGCCGTGCTTACCTTGTACTTTTCCCCCTTCTTCACTTTACTGATATAGTTTTCAATGTCTATTTCTCCTACATTGTTTTGCATTGACTGGAATTGATTGAACTGAATTGAGTTGAAGAGGCTATATGCACATTCACCATACCGATGATACCAATGAAGGCTCTGTTCCATTTAGTGCACATGTGGTCCTCAAACATTTTCATTTCAAGGCCCACTGGTGTAGCAGAGTGTTTCCAGTGAGCCAACATCCACAATAGCAGCACCCTGACTCCGTTTGACCAGAATGGAACAGAGCCTTCATTAGCATCATTAACACTGACTCCGTTTGACCAGAATGGAGCAGAGCCTTCATTAGCATCATTAACACTGACTCTGTTTGACCAGAATGGAACAGAGCCTTCATTAGCATCATTAACACTGACTCTGTTTGACCAGAATGGACACCTGTGATGGAAGTAGGTAAAGAGGCCCAGAAGTAGGACGAGTTATTTCCTAAATGGCATATGTGCATAGAGCCTATTACATTGAATTGACCCTTCGCTAAACCCCACCCCAAAAGTGACTGTCCAATGCCAATCCAAATAGTTTAGCAAATGTTGCTAGCGTAGCCTCATAGCTGTCAGTGTTATTTTGCATGGCTGTGTCGTTAAAGTTGATTGAGTTGGATACTGATACGGATAAAAACCTTCCTCTACGACAAAGCATATAGCTCGGCATGTCTTCAGTACTCGGTCACCCGACAAAGTAAAAAGGGTGAGAACTGAGTAAGGGGAACCTCCCACCCAACCCCGCACCTGTGTTGTGCGTCTGCTAAATGCCTAAATCGTACATTGTTTGTGTGGATTTGTCTCCCAGCAGTGCTTGTAATAAACATAGGCTCCAGTAAGGCCTGCCACTAACTCAACATCTTAGGAGCCACTCCTCGGAGTCTCTTTTCATCTTCCACTTCGCAGTTCCGTTGACCTCTAATATGAACCCCCAACTGACTGCAGAGTATGTGGACCAGGCCTCTTCATAGCACGACCATGGACTGCTATCATATTACCACCATCATATTACCACTACAATATATCTTAATTATTCTCATACAGTATATATTATTATTATCCGACTACCATATTATCTTACACTATTTCATTAATTATATGTTCCTACACTATTACATTCATTATTATTGTTATTGCTACTACTTGTATTTGCCTGTATCTCTTTCCCTGTCCATCTCTCTTCTATTCTTCCTTCCTATTCCCCCTCTTTCCTCCTAAAGGGTATCTTTCGTTACCACTGTCGTAATATTGCTTGCTCTGCAGGGGTGGATCTTTGTTGGTTTCTAAAGTGACACTTGACACTTTAATAATAAGTAATTTAATTTAATTGAAATACTGTATCTCCCTCTAACATTTCTCATTTCTAATTTATTAAAATAATGTCATGCACATGTGTCCAGTGCATAGCCTACTGCAGGCCTGGTAGACATTTTTAAGCTCTTGCTACTGAAATGATTGATTATTTATATGGAGAAATCACATCATTTATCGTCATTTACATGCAGATCTCAATGGGTGAGTGGGTGGGGCTTAGTGAAGGGCTAATTGAGTTGAGTTGATTTGAGCTGACCTGAACTCAACTGAACTGAAAGGAAAGGAAGAAGGAAGACAGACTGGATGGATGGATAACTTTAGATAGATAGACGCACAGTTCCATCAGGGACTAATGTCATAATAATATGTAGAGGAACTCTCCATATTATTGTTGTTTATGTTGGCAGACAGTAGGAGGAACTCTCCATATTATTTTTATTTATGTTGGCAGACAGTAGGCCTACAGTGTTCTGACAGATCCTGTGTCACCTCCACTGTCCTCGTCTTAGGGCGTAGCCATCCTATCCTTACATCAACTGCATATCCCACACACACACACACACACACACACACACACACACACACACACACACACACACACACACACACACACACACACACACACACACACACACACACACACACACACACACACTCTCTCTCTCTCTCTCCTTGCTCTCTCCTTCTCTCATAATGTACAGTATGCCTTGTGCTCTCTCCTTCTCTCCTTGTCTAGTGTAATAATGCACAGAATGACTTGTCTCCTTGTCTAGTGTAATGTAGGCATATTGATCCAGCTCTGTCCATTTCCATTCCACTAGACTAAAGTCACAAAAGCAGCTCTAATGGTTGAGAGAGTGGTAGCCCTATAAGATGTTGTTTACTACAAAAATGTCTCTCTCTCTCTCTCTCTCTCTCTCTCTCTCTCTCTCTCTCTCTCTCTCTCTCTCTCTCTCTCTCTTTCTCTCTCTCTCTGCACAATGAAGTACAGTCATCAAATACATTATTTAAAAATACACACACACACACACACACACACACACACACACACACACACACACACACACACACACACACACACACACACACACACACACACACACACACACACACACACACACACACACACACACACACACACACACGCAGTTCGAACCTGGGCTCCCCCAGAGTTAGTGCCAAAGTGACAGGGCCGGATCTACCATATGGGCACTTTGGGCACGTGCCCCTCAAAAAAAAAAAAAAAAACGTTTTTTTTTTTTAGTTCCACAGATAATTTCCCTTCTAATCCGAATGAAATAAATGGTGTCTAAAAAGATTAGTGTTTTATTGTTGATGAGAAGGGCAGCTGAAAAGTGCAATTGTGTTTAAAGCAGCAACAATGCGCTAGATTGGCTGTCACTCTGGGGTAGGTGACCGGAAATAGGCCAATATAACGGCATAAAACTGCCCCAAAACAGCAAAAATGTTGCGTGCGCGTGAAGGGGGATCCTTCTAGCTTCAGTGCCCAGGGGCCCTCAGTGGTGTTAATCCAGCCCTGCAAAGTGACCTTGAGCAATATTCTGAACCCCTAATTACTCCTGATGTGCATGCAGCTTGGTGCCTTTCATGGTTTCCTGTGAATGTGTGAATGTAATACACAATCATGTAAAGCGCCTTGGATAAAGGCGCTATATAAATGCACCATTTACCGCACGCACGCACGCACGCACGCACGCACACACGCACGCACGCACGCACGCACACTGTAAAAAGGGGCTATACACAGCCGTTTTCTGTGACATCCCCCTCAGCCTTGCTAATATATATCTGCCATGAAACCAAAGGGAACAGCGGTGATGTAATGTAACCCCCTGTGTGACGCCACATGTTTTCTTTTCCAGACACTGACATCTTTATGTGACGGGGTAGCGTCTCTGAGCCGCTGCCATGCTGACTCATGAGGCTCACACAGAGTGGGTTGTAGCACTGGTTCCCAAATTAACTTTTTCATGTCAAGAACCCCAAAATGACACTAATTAATTATAGATCACAATCACAAATATGACAAACAACAACATAAAGCAGGTGGTGCAGGAAATACAACATGGCATACTGTATGTGTGTCCTACTGGTTGTCCCTTTTCTTGTGACAACCAGTAGGACACACATATTCAACCAGTAGGACACACATATTTTGCAGCACATTCTTTCTGTTCCCCCAGAAGGAGTGGTCATTTCTCCCTTTCTGGCATACATTGGAATTCATGGCAATTTGTTTCAAATTTTGTGAAGAACTCCTCTCTAATATTTGTGTAGTTTTTACATTGTGATAAAGAAGTGCAGCTCTGTCATAAGCCTCTCCTCTCTGGGCAGCCTGTCTGTCTGTCTGCCCTTCTCTATTGCCAAACTATGATCACTCAGTCTGTAGCCTACATTGTCTTTCTCTCACTAACTTCATAATTTGGGGTGGCAGTAGCTCAGGGGTAGAGTGACCGGATGGGAATCGTAAGGTTGCGAGTTCGAACCCGGGCTCCCCCAGAGTCAGTGTCGAAGTGTCCTGGGCTTGAACAAGACTCTGAACCCCAAAATTGCTCCCGATGTGCAGCTTGATGCCTTGCACGGTTTCCTCCGGCATCAGTGTGTGAATGTGTGTGTGAATGGGTGAATGACTGTAATGCACAGTCTCTGTAAAGCACCTCGGATAAAGGCGCTATTTAAATGCACCATTTACCATTTTAAGAGTCACGGGCCAATCGGGGTGGAAGGGCGACGATTAGTCTGATAATTAATTTGCTGTCATTTCACCAGAACTGATGAACTAATGACAAATCCTGAACTAATGCCACTCTGTCGGTGTCATTATTATTATAGTCATTAGACGTTCAGCGAGGAATTAGCACTTTTCAAATTGTTCCTGAGGTCTCCGTACAGAATGGACAAGATTTCACAGCCGGCCAATCATCGTCTAAGTGGATCTCGTTCAATTTCAATTCACTGTTTTTTTTTGTTCTGTTCAGACACGTCCTCTAGAGAACAATGGATAAATGCTGCTCTGACTGTAGGCCTACTCTCCGTTCTGCCCAGCGGAATCATGAGTGTTCATTTGGACACCAAACGGATCTATTTTTAACACTTCAAAGTTAAACGAACCACTTTCTTCAAACCAGCGTTCCTATTTTGGAATATGTCATTATAGGCAAAAAAAAATTCATCTGCAGAAATCTTCCAAAAATACAGTTTAAGTGGTTAAAGGACAACTTCACCCATTTTAAACCTATATCTTCATATAAACTTGGATCTCACTAGTGCTCAATGTTCCCCCTAAAGCGTTATTCATAGTATGGATTTTTGGTGGTGAGGTGACCTCCGAACTACAACATGACGTCACAAGCCGCGGTGAAGAGCAAACCACCACCACCACCCCAGCCCTTGTCTCTGTTTTTACTCACCACCACTCAACGTTATTTCAGCTCCGGTGGTCACCTCACCACCGGAGCGGTGGTCACCTCACCACCGAAAATCCAGACTATGAATGAGCCTTTAGGTGCGCCTGTGCGCGTGCGCACATGACCAAACGCTCTCGCTCACATCTGAAATCTGTCGCACACAGACACAGAGTAGCTGGTGTAAAAAATAAGTTTTCTTTAAAAAAAAAATGTTGTGTCCC
This sequence comes from Protomyctophum parallelum, assembly GCF_964188405.1. NCBI lineage: Eukaryota > Metazoa > Chordata > Actinopteri > Myctophiformes > Myctophidae > Protomyctophum > Protomyctophum parallelum. The sequence continues at coordinate 22,667,942 of NC_139699.1, forward strand.
CCACCCATAGACTGTAAAAAATATGGACAAAGCGTTCCCCGGGTCTAACATGGACGTAAAATGAAGCCTGTAATTCTATGGTAATTCCTGATGTAAATCGCCATATTTCTAGATCCGTTTTGGCCCAGCTGGCCATTGGCTGGCTCCGTTTTGGCCCAGCTGGCCATTGGCTGGCCCAGACACGAGGCGGGACTTCCCCCCTTCTTCTCTGTTGGTTTTTATTTTGACTCAAGTGGGAGGGGAATCCCGATCATAGACTGTAACGGTAGCCACGCCCCTCAGAACATACGCGACTTTATGGTAATTCTTTTAATTAATGGGACCATAATTTTCCAAAAAGAATATTATGACATTAGAAATGAGACTTTAAACTAGTGACTGGAAGCAGAAAGTATTCATGACCATGTGTATTAAGGTAATACAGTCTAGGTGAAGTTGGGCCCAAATACATGGACTTCTATAGGGCTATGGGTTTTTCTCGGTCCAATGACAGCGCCACAACAGGCCATTATATGAATTGCGATTCCCTTATAGGCTTCACAAAATATCTGTCTGACTTCCCCCCTGCCCCCATCCCGAGTATCATCTACATTACAGTAATAAATAATACCTATCCCGAGTCGACATTTGCCCACACTTTATTTAGAAAAAACCTGTAACCTGTAAATTTCAACAAAACAAACTAAGTCACTGGTGTGGTACTCCTGGTTTACCAGAACGGGGTTCAAGTCCCTGCAGTGCTCTGCTCAATTTGTTGTATTTACATGGTTTATTTTAATGTGTTCATTGTGTTGCCTTTTCATAGATGATAACCCTGAGGTTCTCTACTGTGTTTGTACTCCCTACAGTTTGGTTACCAAGTCTATGTATTACTTATGATTTCTGTTCACTAGACCCAGAACAAAGTATGAGAACATCTTATTTTTGTTTGAGAAAGTTCTCACACGTATATTTCTTCTGGAAAAAATTGTGATGAAGTGAGCAACACTGACTCATGAAAGTTGGTTTGGGGTACATTGTGAGATACTTGAATGTGTTCTTATATTATTATCACCACTTTACCCAAATACAGCTCAATGTGTTCTTATATTATCACCAATTTACCCAAATACAGCTAAATGTGTTCTTATATTATCACCACTTTACCCAAATACAGCTCAATGTGTTCTTTTATTATCACCACTTTACCCAAATACAGCTCAATGTGTTCTTTTATTATCACCACTTTACCCAAATACAGCTCAATGTGTTCTTATATTATCACCACTTTACCCAAATACAGCTCAATGTGTTCTTATATTATCACCACTTTACCCAAATACAGCTCAATGTGTTCTTATATTATCACCACTTTACCCAAATACAGCTCAATGTGTTCTTATATTATCACCAAATACTAATGTGTTATTAGTGATATTATCACCATCGCCCATGGTCGAAAATGATGCTGGAACTTTTTACTTTGAAATGTTTTGTAGTTTCTGAGTTATTTAACTTAAACGCCCAATGCATTCTTTTTTGATTGATTGAAATATTTATTAACAGTTTGCAGAATTTACAGTACATTTAAAGCACAAACTCAATACAAAGACTGTTAACTGTGAGTGGACGACCCAATTAAGCATTACACTTGTTTACAACAGGGTCCACATTGTTCAATTCATCAAAACATTTAGAGACATACAAATAGACATTTCTATGTAGCTAAAGAACAGAACAGGAATTCATCATATAGGAAGCAAAAAGGGAAAAGATACATATACAGTGAGGGGAAAGGGGGGGGGGTGGGGTGGGGGGGATTCAGATTTTACAGAGGCCAGTTTCGAATTGCAGCCATCCGTAGGTGCCCTTTGAGAGCGGTTTTGAAGGAGTCAAGGGATTCACATGTCTTAATGACTGTTGGTAGGGCGTTCCACATTTTGGTGGCATAGGAGCGAAAAGAATTTAGTCCCTTGTTTGTGCCGAATCTGGGTTGTACATGGTTTGTTGCACTCCCTCTGGTGTTGTGGGTGTGGACTTCGTTTACATTAAGGAAGTATTTAGACAGGTACATGGGTATCTTGGTGGTGTAACGAATCTTGTGGACCAGACCCATTGCAAGATGCTGTACTCTGTCGTTGACCCTAAGCCATCCCAGCCTGTCAAAGTGGGCAGGGGTGAGGTGGGTTCGGGGGGTGAGGCCAAGTAGGAGCCTGACCAGTTTGTTTTGGGAGGTCTGGAGCCTTGTTTTAAGGGCCTTTGAGGTGCTGTGGTACCAAGAGGTGGATGCATAGTCAAAGAAACCTTGTACGAGGGCTCCTGTTAAGGTCTTCAAGGTGTTTTTGCTGACCAGTGAGGAGATCCTGTAAAGGAATCTTGTTCTTTGATTGACTTTTTTGATTACGTTGGTGGCCATTTTATCACCGGAAAGATTGGCCTCCAGGATGGAACCTAGGTAGGTAATTTGATCTTTTCGTGTGATAACATTGTCACCCACTCTAACCAAGAAGCCATCTGCCTTGCTGAGATTACTATTTGATCCGAAGAGAATGGATTCAGTTTTTCCCAGGTGTAAGGATAGTTTGTTATCAGCGAGCCAGGTGCAGATTCTACCGAGTTCAGAGCTGAGGGTCTTTTCAACCTGCAGTTTGTTCCTGTCCGAGACCAGCAGTGCTGAGTCATCTGCGAACAGGAACAAGTTGCAGTCACAAGCTGAAGTCATGTCATTGACATATATTAGGAACAGTAAAGGCCCTAGTATGCTTCCTTGTGGGACGCCACAGCTCACTGGGAGGGGAGGGGACAGTGTTCCGTTCACCTCCACCATCTGTTCTCTCCCCTCCAGGTAGGATTGCATCCAGCTCACTGATGTGCTATCAAAACCAATAGCTTTAAGCTTGTTAACCAGTATGGAGTGGTTCACGGTGTCAAAAGCCTTTTGGAGGTCCAGCATGACCATGCCGCAGTATTTTCCAGCGTCCACCTCGTGTTTGATGTGGTCGCTCAAATAGAGGAGGCATGTGTCAGTGGAGTGGGATGTTCTGAAACCAGATTGGAACTCGTACAGCAATTTATTAGTGGCAAGATACTTTTCAACCTGTTCATAGACTATTTTTTCCATCACTTTCGAGATGGAGCTTAGAATAGAAATAGGGCGGTAGTTGCCAGGTTCTAATTTACTCCCTTTTTTGTACAGGGGGGTTACTTTGGCCAGTTTAAAATCTTGGGGGACCTGTCCCTGTTTGATGGAGAGGTTTACTATGTGGGTGATGACAGGAGCTATGTAAATGGCTGAGTCTCTGAGAAATTTGGAGGGAATATTGTCATGGCCAGTGGCCTTGTGGGGTTGGAGGGCACTCAGTTTTTTAAGTACCTCCTCAGTTGTTACCATTGCCATTTTAAAATCATCTTTACAAACACCTAGGTTTTTGTAGAAGGCTTTGATGTGTTCTACACCAAAACGCCCAGAGTGGGAGGGCAGTTTGTTAACCAGCATTGTTGCAATGTTTGTAAAGAAGATGTTCAAGTGGTTGGCTACATCAAGCTTGTCAGTGATGAGGGTGTTATTCGATTTGATGTTTATGTTAGTAAACCTGGTTTTTAGTTTCTGACCACAGCCTAGTTGGTTGTTTAGTAGCTTCCAAAGCTCCCGAGGATTGTTTTTAATTTCCTCGGCTTTATCATTGATAAAGTTACTTTTTGCTGATTTGGTCATGGCAATAACACCGTTTCTTAGCTTGTTACATTGGGTTTTTAGGATGTACAGTTTGGTTTGGAGATCACTGTCGAAACGCTTGGCTAGCTTGGACTTGCATTTAAGAAGTTCAGAGCATTTGTTGTCTCTGGTTTTCATTGCAGCCAGTATGTCCGAATTCATCCATGGCTCCGAGCGGGTTTTGACCCTGACGGTTCGCAAAGGAGCCATGATGTTTAGTACTGATGTAAATTTGGTTTTAAAGCCAAGCCATGCTTCTTCGACTAGTGAGCTCCTGAGCACATCGGACCAATCCAGACTCTCCAGTTTAAGGTTAAAGGCCTCGCTAGAGTAGGTTTTGAGGTCCCTAGATATGACTGTTTTGTGACAGTCAAACTTTAGTTTTTGTATTTTGCGGGTACAGAAAATCATAAAATGATCACTGAGCCCACATACAATAACCCCTTTCTTGGAGATTCTGGATTTGTCCGAGGTCTATGGCAATAGCACAAACTTTGGCATTCTACTAGTCCTACATACTTAAACCTACCAACCCAATTCTAGCCTACTTAGGTTCATCTTACGGTGGACATGTTTGCCTGAAAAGGAATCTTTGAAAGGTGTCATAGTTTTAGAAATATAGTGCTTTCAAATTTGAGACTTTTAACATGGGGCTCAATGGCAGATTTTGGCACGTCAAAAATTCACTTTCACCTAGAAACTCCATTCACACTTTGTATTATTCAGCTTACTGTGGAGACGCATGCTGGAACGTTTTACTTTGAAATGTTTTGTAGTTTCTGAGTTATTTAACTTAAACGCCCAATGCATTCTCTATGGCAATAGCACAAACTTTGGCATGCTACTAGTCCTACATACTTAAACCTACCAACCCCATTCTAGCCTACTTAGGTTCATCTTACGGTGGACATGTTTGCCTGAAAAGGAATCTTTGAAAGGTGTCATAGTTTTAGAAATATAGTGCTTTCAAATTTGAGACTTTTAACATGGGGCTCAATGGCAGATTTTGGCACGTCAAAAAATCACTTTCACCTAGAAACTCCATTCACACTTTGTATTATTCAGCTTACTGTGGAGACACATGCTGGAACGTTTTACTTTGAAATGTTTTGTAGTTTCTGAGTTATTTAACTTAAACGCCCAATGCATTCTCTATATGGCAATAGCACAAACTTTGGCATGCTACTAGTCCTACATACTCAAACCTACCAACCCCATTCTAGCCTACTTAGGTTCATCTTACGGTGGACATGTTTGCCTGAAAAGGAATCTTTGAAATGTGTCATAGTTTTAGAAATATAGTGCTTTCAAATTTGAGACTTTTAACATGGGGCTCAATGGCAGATTTTGGCACGTCAAAAAATCACTTTCACATAGAAACTCCATTCACACTTTTTATTATTCAGCTTACTGTGGAGACACATGCTGGAACGTTTTACTTTGAAATGTTTTGTAGTTTCTGAGTTATTTAACTTAAACGCCCAATGCATTCTCTATGGCAATAGCACAAACTTTGGCATGCTACTAGTCCTACATACTTAAACCTACCAACCCCATTCTAGCCTACTTAGGTTCATCTTACGGTGGACATGTTTGCCTGAAAAGGAATCTTTGAAAGGTGTCATAGTTTTAGAAATATAGTGCTTTCAAATTTGAGACTTTTAACATGGGGCTCAATGGCAGATTTTGACACGTAAAAAAATCACTTTCACCTAGAAACTCCATTCACGCTTTTTATTATTCAGCTTACTGTGGAGACACATGCTGGAACATTTTACTTTGAACTGTTTTGTAGTTTCTGAGTTATTTAACTTAAACGCCCAATGCATTCTCTATGGCAATAGCACAAACTTTGGCATGCTACTAGTCCTACATACAAAATGATGAAAAACTAGAAAAAGTGCCCTTCTGGGCACAGGTCTCACCAGGATTTCTTCCTCAGCCTAGTGGGAATATGCGTGCAGTTTCATCGCAATCGGACGCTGCGTTGAGGAGTTGTGGCGATTTGTACAAAACGGGCTACTCCTGAGAACTGTAGGAGCCAATCGTGGCCAATCAGGATGGAATATGAGAAATCAAACAAACCTGTCTTTGGATAAAATCTGAAGGAGTAATAATAGAAAATGTGTTTTACATATGTCGGCCTCCTGGTGGCGCTATAAAGAGCAGATGTGAAAAATTCCAGGCAAAGGTTTTTCCTTGGCCTCTAGGGAGTTGGCATACAAAGTTATCCACAGATCCGTGCAGTTAGAGGTAAAAACACTTTTGGGCCAGTTATAGCGCCACCTTGAGGCTGAGTTGAAATTGTTCATGTGGCATTTCGTCCTCGGCCTAGTGGGAATGTGGGTGCACAATTTCACGGAAATCACGCGATGTGTTTGCAGCATTTTGTTTGAAACTGAGCACTCCTGTGAACTTTGGAAGCCAATCTTAGCCAATCAGGATGGAGTCTGAGAAATCTGAAAGACCGGTTTCGTTGAATGGCTCTAGAGAGACTGTGTACCAATTTGCGTGATGTTTGGACAAAATCTGTAGGTGTACTGTGCAAAAACTTGTTTTGCACAAAGCGGCCTCCTGGTGGCGCTATAACGGGCCGTTCTGGAAAGTTTGGGGCAGAGGTTGATCGTTGGCATCCAGGGAGTGTGTGTGCAAAATTTGGCATCGACCGGGTTAACGGTGGCCGAGATTAGCTCCTCACGGACGGACACACACACGGACGGACGGACACACGGACGGACGGAGTGCAAAATATACTCTCCCCCCATGCCTTCGGCCTGGTGGAGACAATAAGTGTCTGAGCTGAAATCGACATGTAAATATGAAATAAATGCTTAAACATGTAATGTCGTGGAAATCTATATATAAACATGTAGAATACTCAAAGTTACAGCCCTGGTTTATGACGTCACTGTCCACACATGGTCATGCCTTGTGGCTATATGTTGGGGGTTGTCTGTGGGAGAAGAGGAGGGCTATAAAGGCTGTCAATTGTTGAGACTCTGGGAGTCAGACTGGGTTTTCCATACATGAGTGTAAGTCTGTCTCCTGCTCGAGTAAATCTCTATATTCTATACCTCAGAATTCTTGTGTTGCCTCATTATTCATTATTGTGATTTGTCTTTTGAGCACATGTCCGCAGATTCCATTACATATTTGGAGGTTTCCCATCGAGATGTGCTGGGCTTGGCGATGTCGGCCCGGTGGGGTAAAGTTCTGTGTCTTTCGGCTGGGCCGACGTCGCGCAAGTGAGTATATGGATCTGTTTTGATGTTCGGAAAATGAGGTATTACTTTTATTCGGGGTTTAAAGTATAGTGATGAATTTGGTTGTGATCACAATTTTTTTTTTTGATGGCCTATATTAAAGAGGGAAACTGTGAAGTTTTGCCTTTCATATGTGCATATGAGAGACGGAGGAATAGTGTTTGGTTGGTTGAATGGCTAGGAAAAAGTAGTCTATTCAATAGATCATTCATTAAGTTGCCTGCTGTCTAATAGGGGGACAAGAGATCCTGCCAGGGTATCCTGTTGTTTTAAGAAACAACGAAAGTTGGCTAGCCAGTGTGTGAATGTAGGCCTACGGTGTTTGAGGGTGTTTGAGTGTGTTTGCCTATCTGCCTGTGTGTGTGTGAGTATGGGTGAGGCAAGGTGTCAGTATGACAGGGAGAGAAAATGTGGAAATGGGAGATTTTTATAATCTAAAATGGAGATATGGTAATGCCTGATATAGAGGTAAAATAATACATTTTAGTCACATGATATGACATAATTCTCGAGTCGAGAAAATGGAAATGGTTCCATAATATGGATGAAAGTAAGGATGTGAAACGAAGGAGAGTGTGAGAGTGGTATGGTTTCATTTTTTTCTTGGCATATTATATTTGGTGTGTTGAAATGATAAGATATTCTATTTTAGATATTGTTACTGTGTAATTTGTGGAGTTAAAAGTAAATCTTGATGAAATAGTGAGCCTATGGTAGTTAAATCTATCAACTACATTTTATATGTGGGGTCAAAGTATTCTTGATGGAAATGGTAACTGCGGAAATACCTCAAATGAGCAGTGGAATGTCTGAATTAGGACTATTTATTTTTCTTCCTCCTTAACCTGGCATGATGGCAGTCTATATGGCTCCCTGCAAGGGGAGTTGTCATAAAATTTAGGATTGGTTTATGTAGAAAAACAAAATGTAATCTAAATTCCCCAGGCAGGCCATGCCCTGATTAATATTGTAAGTTAGTTTAAGAGCCATGCACCATATTTAGGAGGCTATCTCCTGTTTTCTGAAAATACGTGGCGTGTTGTATGAGTATGCCATGGATATTCTTGTAAACCGCTCCGGATTGAGAGCGTCTGCTTAATAGTATATTGGACTGTGTCAATTAGTGTAGTAAGATTGTGAGATAAGGATAGCCTGACTTCGTTGAATGGCAGATCTACTATGTGCACGAGGCATGTTGTTTAAATTGTAGACATGTCAGATTGAGAAAAGGAAAACAGCAATAGTGACAGACTAGTAGTATGTTGTTAATGTTAAATTGGTTGAGGTTTAAGATAAAACAGAATGGAAAAATGTTACAGAAATTAGCAGAGAATTGCAGTAACACAGCAGGTGGCCCGGATTATAAATACCTCAACTTGCCTGGGTACAAATAGAGGTTAAAGAAGTGCGGATTGGAGGATAAGATTAGAGTAGGCCAAAAGAAAAAACTGAGTATAATGTATGCAACAATGCATCCAAAAGGAAAGAGTTTTTTATGGACTCACAATAGTGATTATTGGTTAAGTTAAGTTTTGCCATTGTTACATAAATGTGTTGTTAAAGTATACATGTATTGAAACACCCCCATAGGCAAATTGGTAATGATAGGGTTCATTTGAGGAAGCAAATGTGGCTAGAGGTGGTTTGTATAAGGCCGTTGTAAAAACAGGAAAAGATAAAGGAATGTGGAGTGCTCCACCCCATGTGGTCAAATAATGCCTGGGGGTAGTGGTTTGTTGAAATCAGTCAGTCAGAAACAGGTGGTGTTCTACCTTAGGTAATTGTTAGGACAGATTCTAAGATGATACATTTGATATGTGCTAGGAAAGAGGTTAAGAAGTAGCAGTTCTACAAGCATGTTGTTTGAAATGTAGTCAGAGTAGTAATGAAAAGGTGAGAAGTAGTGTTGATGCTAGCCTGGGGTCATGCTGTGAGATAATTACCCCCTGTAATTAGTTTATTGTTTATTTGCTCTTCCGAGTCTCCTCAGGCTCTGTGTGACGGCTCATGTTATATGAAGCCATTTGTCATAGATGTCATTTATAGAAATTGACCAAAGCTAGGTGGTTCCCTATTATGAATGTAAAGGATTACTTCCCAGGATAGTTACTTTTGTAAACTGTCATTTGTTATTAGGAATGTTAAAATATGCTGGAAGCAATTACCGTAGTCAAGAACAAGGGTTTACAGTGAGATTATAGGGAGTATGTAAGTAGCCTTGCTGAAGCCATGAGGGTCACAGGGCAGGAGCCTAACCCCTACACCCCTGGTCATGACGCTAGTGTGTCATAATAATAAAGTAATAATAGTAAAACTTTATTTGTATAGCACCTTTCATGACATCAAATGCAGCTCAAAGTGCTTTACAGAACAATGAAGAATAAAATAAAAGCAAAGCGTAAAAGGAAAGCAAGGCAACGACATTAAAAAGCAAGCAGTAATGGAATACAGTGAGGACATGAATAAAAAAAATATATAAGATCACTTAAAGGCAATGTTGTAGAAGTGGGTTTTGAGCTGAGCTTTAAAAATGTCTACAGAGGCTGCCTGACAGGCAAAGCGAGCAGGCCAGCAGTGGAAGACCTTAGCGGGCGGTTTGGAACATATTTAGGCAAGCAGTCATGTAGGTAGGAAGGTGCGAGACCATTGAGGACTTGATAGACAAGTAAAAGAATTTTAAAATCAATCCTAAAAACAACCGGAAGCCAGTGCAGTGATGCCAAAACTGGAGTAATATGTTCTCACATCTTAGTTCTAGTTAAAACTCTGGCTGCCGCATTTTGGACAAGTTGTAATCTGTCAGTTGTTTTCTTAGGCAGTCCTGGAAAAGTGCATTGCAGTAATCAAGCCGAGAGAAAACAAAGGCGTGGATGAGCGTTTTTTGCATCGTCCAAGGACACATAGGCTCTGATTCGTGCAATATTTCTAAGGTGGAAAAAGGCAAGCTTGGTAACATGATTAATGTGTGAATTAAAATTCAATTCGGAATCAAGGCCCCACCGATAGAGTCCGCAAGTAAGGGGAAAAGTTAGTTTTGTGGTATTTGAGCCAGAGACCTGATCATGTACGTATGTGCACGTAAAAGAGAAAAATGAAGAAGTTGCCCGAACACTGTGTATACATCTGGCTGATACAGGAGATTGCATTTATCAAGGATAACAAGGCTAACAACTAGTCACTGATTGGCAAATAAGAATGTTGTGACGATGATTGATTTGGTGACATCTATTTGGAAATTCAGAGAGCTAAAGTCTTAAATCCAGAGCGATTTACATTAGGTAAGAACAAAGAATATGGCAATTAGATCACATACATGGAATATGATTGTTAGGGATATAGCAGCTGTAATTGTGATCATTTAAAATATAGTAATTTGCAGTTATGCAAAAGGTATGCATCTGTCAGAGTAAGCCTGCTCTGGACCTGTTACCATGGAGAGGGAGAGATACAGGCTACAAACCGCTTACTTGATTTTTCAGATCACACTGTGGGAGGTGTGATCGTTGCACTGAACTTTGAGACACTGATTGACACTGAACTGTACTGAAACACACTGTGTGAAGGGTTTGGGCACCCTATGCAACTGGCAAAGGATGGGTTCAAATGCAAGGCAGAGCTGACTTCTGCGACAACAATGGAGGATATGTTTTCGACATCTGATTTTGTGAGACCTTGGGAACTATGGCTGTGTTCTCTCTCCACGTCATCTGCTGATTTTGTGGCTAGCAGGAACTGTGTTTACTCTCTCTGTGGTGATGGTGAGAGGTGTGGGAAGAATGACAGATGCATATTGATAAAATAGTAAGGAGGGGTTGTCAATTATGGCTGCTATGAAAGGAAATGGGTGGTTGGTCTGGTAAACTTTAAAATGGTTGTGCTCAAGATCTGACATTATTTTGACCTTATTGTGACTTGGTCAAGGATAGGGAGAACAGCTGGCCTAGTGCTATTTAGAATGTTTATGACATAACGACGGTCAGGGCAACAAACCCATGTACTTCTGTACACAGAATTTACTGCAGGTTATTTCCATGGGCTGAATGTAAGGACATAATATGATCAGGTGCTCAGAGGTTCGGATACCGAAAATACTAATGTAAATTAGTGGAGTTTAATAGTACAGTATTAGATAAAATTATAGATCATTATGTAGTAATATACTCATTCAAATAAGAATACTGCAGTCGTATAGGTCATGCAACAGTGTAAAATCAGTCAAATCTCTACATTGTATTGTAGTACAGTGAGTGCAGGCATAGTTTTGTTTAAAAACCAATTGATTTGAAATAGTATTTGTAATGATTGAAACTATGTTGTTCTTGTTCAGGACCATTGAATTTAAATTGGAAAATGGAATGTGTGTCTTAGATGAGATGAGGTGAGATTCAATTTAATGTAAGTACAAGTAAAAGTACAGCGGAACGTAAGAGCAACTGTGAGCTGTGCAGTCGTCATTTAAATAAGTAAATAGCAGGGAGAAGAAGAAGACACTGACATCATCATAGATGTCATTTATAGAGTAACTTTGAGTAGCTATTTTCATCAGGGCAAGAAATAATAGTGATTCAATTACTGTAATAGTGATTCAATTACTGCTATTGATGTATTGGCTGGCTGCGTGAGTTAAATTTAAGACTGAGAAATGTATTGGCTGCATGAGTAAAATTAAGACTGAGAATGATAACCTGTTTAACAAGCTGGAGTTGCTTGGGCTTATTAAAAGTTATGTGTTATACATTGTTCAATTATCTAAAGGTCCAGTAAGGGGCTGTACACTGATGGTGGAATGGAACCGGAGATAGGAGTTGTTGTACATTCTAGAATATAAGTACTATATGTTGTATTTACAAGATATTATTCATAGGAGTCACACAGACTAATGTGAGTGAGTCCGCAGTTCTGGTTCAGGGGACGCCCTGAAATAGACAAAGTATTTAAATACAATGTGTTTCCTGTATAAATGTATGAATGTTCTGATCCAGGTTTCTTTTTAGGTTCAAGGTGGAGGCGGTCCAGATTCATATGTTTATGGAGTGATTTACTAATGAAATGACTAATCTTTGCATGTGTGTGCATGTGCGCCGAAATTGGTTATCTCGCTGTGTTTACAGAGGAGAAGTATCATTGGGTTTTGGAAATCAAATCTGTGAGTATTACGTGAGTAAAATGCAACATATTGATGTTCAGAATGTTTTACTGTAGTTATACAATTTATAGTGTTGAACAGCGGTATTGTTTGAATTATGCCATACTAGTGAGACATGAGAATGTATTTTTAGGCAGTAGTTATACAAATGCGTGTAGAGACGTTGGAAGGTGGTGGACTGACAGTAAATGAGATGGTTATAGTGTCAGCTGGTAGTCAGCTGTGAGACCCCCTAGGGTTTAATTGCACCCCCACCGTTTCCACAGGCTGAATAAGTAAAGGTGTTACTTACACCTTCTGTAAGTAAGGAATCAACAGTCTATAAAGTAACAGCTGACTGGTATATATATATGTGTCCATGTTAAAAGTATTATCATATTCCCGTCATATTACAAAGTGTTGAGTCCACCGTCAACACTCTAGATAGACTAGATAGAGTAGGGCTTTTAAAAAATTGGTTTGTAGTATGTTTTTTTCCAGCTCCATATGATCCTATGAAGACGACAACATGAATGAGGATGATGATGAATGATGATGATGATGATGATGATGTGCGATCATGTCTGCTACTATGACACTGATGTTCCTAAATGAGAGTGCTGTTAGCACTCTGGACTCTGAATCCGGCGATCATGTGCGGTCATGTGCCCCAGGAATGTCACCTGTGGGGTGACAATTTCTGGTCTTTTGGGAAGCCGGGACGTGTGCTGTTCTGTTGAAAATGGCCAATCTGCAAATTCGCAACATGTCTGGGCCCTGCACATTGTGAAAGAACTAAAAAGACTTGGCTTTCTCCTCAAAGTGGGCTGATGGACAATTCTGAATGGACACACTATGGTGCTGAGATGTTTTCTTGGGTCCAATGTCGGCAACGGTTATTGTATGTTTAATTTGGCGTTGCCTTATTTGTTTGTTGTTATAAAACCATTGTGTCACTGTATATTGATTTATGTTTGTGCCTGAATACCTGTGTATTCTGATGTGTTTTGTTGTGTATACTATGTTGTTGATTTTATGTTTTTATCATGTCGTAAGCCATGTGGTGGTCGTTTTCTCTTATGAGATAGGCCGGTGTAGGAATTTTCCCAGAACGTTACGAGATAATGTTGTATGAAAAGGGGTTTTTCGCCTGCCCGTACGATATGAGTGAGTGTTTATTTTGTGTTTCATCTGCAATGTACTGATAAATGGTGTTTATGAGTTTTTAAATGTTT
>NC_139699.1:22686258-22743758 GCF_964188405.1 Protomyctophum parallelum
TCAGAGGGTTTTGAACCCGTGAAGTTATATAAAGTTCGTTTTCAAAAGTCGGGTGTCTAGACCGCTAGACTACTGAGGACGCTGCCTGGAAGGGGACTAAGTTCTCTATTGACTATTTAAGCCGTGACGTAACCCGCTTCCGGGTCTTACTCAAGAAAGCTCCACGTCATACATTTTCTTGTTTACACTTTACGGTTACATTAATAATTCTACTCGAGTTGGAAGCATTAAGACCCATTTTAACCCTCAATGGCTTCCTTTCTGAAGAATAACGTTATTGTAAAAAATAAAAAAGATTCACGCGTTCAGAATCATATGTAGCTATAGAGGCGGACGGGACCCGGATGTAACGTAAGAGGACTACAATGACTACAAGAAAATCGCGGCAAAAAACTCACGTCACACCGGAAGGAAGTGACGGCCCACTTCAAATACGGAAGAGACGCGTGGAGGGGGGTTTGGTCAGTGTTTGTTGGATAGTTGCCACGTCACCATGTCCGCCGCCTCGTCGTCGTGTCCGCAGCAGCAAGGTAAGCAATGAAATGTTATTTAATACTTAAACGTTGTTGTTGTTGTTGTTGTTCAAACATCTGTTATCACTTTATATGATGTTACTAGTTGTGATGTTTATATATTATGTTCGTACTACTCTGTAACACAGTGTTCCAGTAGCCGAACGGTTAGCGTCGGGGGTTAGTGAACCAAAGGGCCCGGGTTCTAGTCCCACTCGAGGACTGAGAGTTTTCTTCTTTCTTACCGGTAAAAAAACACAATTATTTTTAAGCATCTCGTCGAGGTCCATTATTCATTCAGTATTTGAGCCTCAAATGGTGGTCTGTGGCTCAGATACTGAATGAATAAAGGACCTCGACTTGAAGCAAAAACAGTTTTGTTTGTTAAGAAGAAAACAAACTCAGTCCTCGACTGTGAGGAGAATCCGGGCCACGATGTTCACATGCCATGACTGTAACCATTCGGCTACTGGATCACTGTATTAAAAAGTAGTAGTATCATTTATAAACACAACAAGTAACTTCATAGCTAACCTGACGCTGCCAGATCCAAGAAGCTTGCTACACAAATTTGTTTCACAGCTTAATACCGCCCCCATCTGGCAGCGTCGGGTTAGAAAAGAGTTTTGTTTGGTTGGTAAAAGCACAAACATTCTGGTAAATTGTCGGGAAGCAAACAAACATTCTTTGAAATTGGCCGGAAAAGGTCCCGGGCACTAATGTTAATAAGGCTAACCGCTATCCTACAGTAATACATACAAAACATCAACAAAGGATTAAAAGCAATCTTCTACATTCTCTGTTTTTTTGGGAAATTAAGCAGATGCTTAACAATTAAACTATTGAGAGTGTAAAGATCTACTATTGGAGTCCATTTGGTTACCTAAATGAAATTGCTCTGTATTGTGACAGTAATCATTGCTATAGAGTGTGTTCAGTAACAGTGTTAAATAGCTCTATATTGTGACAGTAATCATTGCTATAGAGTCTGTTCAGAAACAGTGTTAAATAGCTCTATATTGTGACAGTAATCATTGCTATAGAGTCTGTTCAGAAACAGTGTTAAATAGCTCTATATTGTGACAGTAATCATTGCTATAGTGTGTGTTCAGTAACAGTGTTAAATAGCTCTATATTGTGACAGTAATCATTGCTATAGAGTGTGTTCAGTAACAGTGTTAAATAATTCTATAGTGTGACAGTAATCATTGCTAGAATGTGTGTTCAGTAACAGTATTAAATAGCTCTATATTGTGACAGTAATCATTGCTATAGTGTTTGTTCAGTAACAGAGAGAACTTTTTCTGAAACGGCAATTTTATCCAATCAATCAGGAACGCAGTCAGGATACAGATTAAACAAGTGGAATTGTAATGTAACAGACACAAATAGAACTGGAACATTAAGCTCATAAATAGCTACTTTCTCCTGATTGGCTGAAAATGTGTCACATACCTGATTTTTATTTTAAAACCCCTTTCTATTTATTAAAGAGCTGGAGAGACAGGAATATTCCTGTTACTTAACACTGTTACTGAACACACACTATAGCAATTATTACTGTCACAATAACTTTGTAATGCTACTGATGATTGTGTGCAACATTTGAGCTGACAGGCCTTTTTATGTCAATCAATCAAGTCACCTTAATTCAAGTGATAGATTATATACAGGGGCATGCCATACCTGCACAGTGCACAGCCTTTGTGATCTACTGGTAGATCACAATGTAAATGTGGGCACCCCTGCAATACAGGATTCCTGTCCAGAATTGTTTTATTAAATATAGAGGGTTTAAGTCGTTCTAAATGTGTGTTTCTTTTTCTGTCTTTCTTTCTTAGGACAGAGATCAAGGTAGACAGCTAGCCTGCCTGCAACTTGAATGAGGTGTGTAAACATTTATTTCACGGGTGTGGGTGTTGACCTTGGCTTTTGTGTTCTCCAGATGTTTTTTTAAAGGAGAGTGTCCTGTCCAGTGCAACTCCAAGTTACATGGGGTGGGTATGGTTGGAGAGTTTGTGACCATCCCAAGTGACGCTCAGTTCTTTTTCCCCGTCTCGGTTCCTCAGGTGGAAGCTGCATAGTTGGGTTTTTGATGGGTTGGGTTTCACGTGGTTGTATTGTAGTAGCTTGACATTTCTTGGAGGGCACTTTCAAGGACAGACTCAATCTTCTGGAAGTCTGCTTGTTGGGTGGTAATGCAGAGGTCGTCGGCGTAGATGAAATGCTGGCATTCTGTGGGGAGTGGCTGGTCGTTTGTGTAGATATTGAAAAGGAGGGGGGGCGAGCACGCTACCTTGTGGGAGGCCGTTCTTTTGGGCTTTCCATTTAATCCTCTGGTCATTTAACTGGACATAGAAGCGCCTGTTGTTGAGGAGGCTTTTCCTGACCATTGTGCAGTGTTGGACAGTGTCGTAGGCAGCAGAGAGATCTCTGAATACTGCTCCAGTTATTTGTTTTCCCTCAAACCCATCCTCAATGTGTTGGGTGAGGTTGAGCTCTGTCCAGCACAGGAGCGGCTTGGACGGAAACCAGCTTGGTCTTCTAGTCAGCTTGGTATCTATGAGTGGCAACGAGGCGTTGGAGTAGCAGCCTCTCATAGAGCTTGTAGGTGATGCATAGGAGGGAAATGGGTCGGTAGCTCTTTGGGGATAATGGGTCTTTTCCAGGTTTAGGGATTGCAACCACTTTGGCCTTTTTCCAGACAGAAGGGATGGTTTTCTGTGCTATGCATGTGTTCAGCATCCCCACAAGCCAGGTCTTTGCGTTGGGTCCCAGGTGCTGTATCATTTCTGCCAGTAGGTCATCAATCCCGGCTGCTTTTCCGGGTTTCAACTTTTCCATTGCAGTTTCAAATTCTTCTAGGTCGAAGGGTTTGGTTTAAGGGCTGGCTGATTGTGGTTGGTCTGATACCACTGTGCGATGGTATTCTCCTGTGGGTCGGTGGCAGTCTTGGTCACAACTGGTGGCCAACAGTCATAACCAACACCGCCACCGACCCACATAGAATACCATCGCACAGTGGTATCAGACCAACCACAATCAGCCAGCCCTGAAACCAAACCCTTCGACCTAGAAGAACTTGAAACTGCAATGGGAAAGTTGAAACCCGGAAAAGCAGCAGGGATTGATGACATACTGGCAGAAATGATACAGCACCTGGAACCTAACACAAAGACCTGGCTTGTGGGGATGCTGAACACATGCATAGCACAGAAAACCACCCCTTCTGTCTGGAAAAAGGCCAAAGTGGTTGCAATCCCTAAACCTGGCAAAGACCCATTATCCCCGAAGAGCTACCGACCCATTTCCCTCCTCTGCATCACGTCTTTCTTATACCTGTGGTGTGTGGGCTCCATCCAATACCTACACCAGTTGTGATGCAACAGAGTTTGCTGTGACCGTTGTGAATTATGGGTGTTGTGGTCTTTGCCAAGACGGTGGATTGTGGCCCATGCCTTCCTGCTGTTATTTGTCATGTTGGTGTTCTCTATATCTTTTCGTCCTGGGCATGACGTTAAACTGTTCCGTTCGAGAGGACCGGCGACCCTCGAATGTAAACAGGTGTTGGGACAGGGACAGGTGTTGTCTTGATGCATCCTGTGATGATGCCACAGGTGTCATTTAGGGCTGTGTCGACCAATTTGGTGTGACGTGATCGGCTCCAGCTTGAGCAGGCATACTCTGGTGTAGAGAAAGACAGGGCCATGGCAGTTGCACGGATTGTTTGTGGGTCTGCGCCCCACTTGGAGTTCACTAGTTTTCACAGGATGTTATTGTGGTTGTTGACCGTGGCTTTTGTGTTCTCCAGGTGTTTTTTGAAGAAGAGTGTCCTGTCCAGTGTAAATCCAAGATACATGGGGTGGGTATGGTTTGAGAGTTTGTGATGCGCAATTATTTTTTTGCGTCTCGGTTCCTCAGGTGGAAGCTGCATAGTTGGGTTTTTGATGGGTTGGGTTTCAGGTGGTTGTATTGTAGTAGCTTGACATTTCTTGGAGGGCACTTTCAAGGACAGACTCAATCTTCTGGAAGTCTGCTTGTTGGGTGGTAATGCAGAGGTCGTCGGCGTAGATGAAATGCTGGCATTCTGTGGGTAGTGGCTGGTCGTTTGTGTAGATATTGAAAAGGAGGGGGGGCGAGCACGCTACCTTGTGGGAGGCCGTTCTTTTGGGCTTTCCATTTACTCCTCTGGTCATTTAACTGGACATAGAAGCGCCTGTTGTTGAGGAGGCTTTTCCTGACCATTGTGCAGTGTTGGACAGTGTCGTAGGCAGCAGAGAGATCTCTGAATACTGCTCCAGTTATTTGTTTTCCCTCAAACCCATCCTCAATGTGTTGGGTGAGGTTGAGCTCTGTCCAGCACAGGAGCGGCCGGGACGGAAACCAGCTTGGTCTTCTAGTCAGCTTGGTATCTATGAGTGGCAACGAGGCGTTGGAGTAGCAGCCTCTCATAGAGCTTGTAGGTGATGCATAGGAGGGAAATGGGTCGGTAGCTCTTTGGGGATAATGGGTCTTTTCCAGGTTTAGGGATTGCAACCACTTTGGCCTTTTTCCAGACAGAAGGGGTGGTTTTCTGTGCTATGCATGTGTTCAGCATCCCCACAAGCCAGGTCTTTGCGTTGGGTCCCAGGTGCTGTATCATTTCTGCCAGTAGGTCATCAATCCCGGCTGCTTTTCCGGGTTTCAACTTTTCCATTGCAGTTTCAAATTCTTCTAGGTCGAAGGGTTTGGTTTAAGGGCTGGCTGATTGTGGTTGGTCTGATACCACTGTGCGATGGTATTCTCCTGTGGGTCGGTGGCAGTCTTGGTCACAACTGGTGGCCAACAGTCATAACCAACACCGCCACCGACCCACATAGAATACCATCGCACAGTGGTATCAGACCAACCACAATCAGCCAGCCCTTAAACCAAACCCTTCGACCTAGAAGAACTTGAAACTGCAATGGGAAAGTTGAAACCCGGAAAAGCAGCAGGGATTGATGACATACTGGCAGAAATGATACAGCACCTGGAACCTAACACAAAGACCTGGCTTGTGGGGATGCTGAACACATGCATAGCACAGAAAACCACCCCTTCTGTCTGGAAAAAGGCCAAAGTGGTTGAAATCCCTAAACCTGGCAAAGACCCATTATCCCCGAAGAGCTACCGACCCATTTCCCTCCTCTGCATCACGTCTTTCTTATACCTGTGGTGTGTGGGCTCCATCCAATACCTACACCAGTTGTGATGCAACAGAGTTTGCTGTGACCGTTGTGAATTATGGGTGTTGTGGTCTTTGCCAAGACGGTGGATTGTGGCCCATGCCTTCCTGCTGTTATTTGTCATGTTGGTGTTCTCTATATCTTTTCGTCCTGGGCATGACGTTAAACTGTTCCGTTCGAGAGGACCGGCGACCCTCGAATGTAAACAGGTGTTGGGACAGGGACAGGTGTTGTCTTGATGCATCCTGTGATGATGCCACAGGTGTCATTTAGGGCTGTGTCGACCAATTTGGTGTGACGTGATCGGCTCCAGCTTGAGCAGGCATACTCTGGTGTAGAGAAAGACAGGGCCATGGCAGTTGCACGGATTGTTTGTGGGTCTGCGCCCCACTTGGAGTTCACTAGTTTTCACAGGATGTTATTGTGGTTGTTGACCGTGGCTTTTGTGTTCTCCAGGTGTTTTTTGAAGAAGAGTGTCCTGTCCAGTGTAAATCCAAGATACATGGGGTGGGTATGGTTTGAGAGTTTGTGATGCGCAATTATTCTTTTGCGTCTCGGTTCCTCAGGTGGAAGCTGCATAGTTGGGTTTTTGATGGGTTGGGTTTCAGGTGGTTGTATTGTAGTAGCTTGACATTTCTTGGAGGGCACTTTCAAGGACAGACTCAATCTTCTGGAAGTCTGCTTGTTGGGTGGTAATGCAGAGGTCGTCGGCGTAGATGAAATGCTGGCATTCTGTGGGTAGTGGCTGGTCGTTTGTGTAGATATTGAAAAGGAGGGGGGGCGAGCACGCTACCTTGTGGGAGGCCGTTCTTTTGGGCTTTCCATTTACTCCTCTGGTCATTTAACTGGACATAGAAGCGCCTGTTGTTGAGGAGGCTTTTCCTGACCATTGTGCAGTGTTGGACAGTGTCGTAGGCAGCAGAGAGATCTCTGAATACTGCTCCAGTTATTTGTTTTCCCTCAAACCCATCCTCAATGTGTTGGGTGAGGTTGAGCTCTGTCCAGCACAGGAGCGGCCGGGACGGAAACCAGCTTGGTCTTCTAGTCAGCTTGGTATCTATGAGTGGCAACGAGGCGTTGGAGTAGCAGCCTCTCATAGAGCTTGTAGGTGATGCATAGGAGGGAAATGGGTCGGTAGCTCTTTGGGGATAATGGGTCTTTTCCAGGTTTAGGGATTGCAACCACTTTGGCCTTTTTCCAGACAGAAGGGGTGGTTTTCTGTGCTATGCATGTGTTCAGCATCCCCACAAGCCAGGTCTTTGCGTTGGGTCCCAGGTGCTGTATCATTTCTGCCAGTAGGTCATCAATCCCGGCTGCTTTTCCGGGTTTCAACTTTTCCATTGCAGTTTCAAATTCTTCTAGGTCGAAGGGTTTGGTTTAAGGGCTGGCTGATTGTGGTTGGTCTGATACCACTGTGCGATGGTATTCTCCTGTGGGTCGGTGGCAGTCTTGGTCACAACTGGTGGCCAACAGTCATAACCAACACCGCCACCGACCCACATAGAATACCATCGCACAGTGGTATCAGACCAACCACAATCAGCCAGCCCTTAAACCAAACCCTTCGACCTAGAAGAACTTGAAACTGCAATGGGAAAGTTGAAACCCGGAAAAGCAGCAGGGATTGATGACATACTGGCAGAAATGATACAGCACCTGGAACCTAACACAAAGACCTGGCTTGTGGGGATGCTGAACACATGCATAGCACAGAAAACCACCCCTTCTGTCTGGAAAAAGGCCAAAGTGGTTGAAATCCCTAAACCTGGCAAAGACCCATTATCCCCGAAGAGCTACCGACCCATTTCCCTCCTCTGCATCACGTCTTTCTTATACCTGTGGTGTGTGGGCTCCATCCAATACCTACACCAGTTGTGATGCAACAGAGTTTGCTGTGACCGTTGTGAATTATGGGTGTTGTGGTCTTTGCCAAGACGGTGGATTGTGGCCCATGCCTTCCTGCTGTTATTTGTCATGTTGGTGTTCTCTATATCTTTTCTTCCTGGGCATGACGTTAAACTGTTCCGTTCGAGAGGACCGGCGACCCTCGAATGTAAACAGGTGTTGGGACAGGGACAGGTGTTGTCTTGATGCATCCTGTGATGATGCCACAGGTGTCATTTAGGGCTGTGTCGACCAATTTGGTGTGACGTGATCGGCTCCAGCTTGAGCAGGCATACTCTGGTGTAGAGAAAGACAGGGCCATGGCAGTTGCACGGATTGTTTGTGGGTCTGCGCCCCACTTGGAGTTCACTAGTTTTCACAGGATGTTATTGTGGTTGTTGACCGTGGCTTTTGTGTTCTCCAGGTGTTTTTTGAAGAAGAGTGTCCTGTCCAGTGTAAATCCAAGATACATGGGGTGGGTATGGTTTGAGAGTTTGTGATGCGCAATTATTTTTTTGCGTCTCGGTTCCTCAGGTGGAAGCTGCATAGTTGGGTTTTTGATGGGTTGGGTTTCAGGTGGTTGTATTGTAGTAGCTTGACATTTCTTGGAGGGCACTTTCAAGGACAGACTCAATCTTCTGGAAGTCTGCTTGTTGGGTGGTAATGCAGAGGTCGTTGGCGTAGATGAAACGCTGGCATTCTGTGGGTAGTGGCTGGACGTTTGTGTAGATATTGAAAAGGAGGGGGGGCGAGCACGCTACCTTGTGGGAGGCCGTTCTTTTGGGCTTTCCATTTACTCCTCTGGTCATTTAACTGGACATAGAAGTGCCTGTTGTTGAGGAGGCTTTTCCTGACCATTGTGCAGTGTTGGACAGTGTCGTAGGCAGCAGAGATATCTCTGAATGCTGCTCCAGTTATTTGTTTTCCCTCAAACCCATCCTCAATGTGTTGGGTGAGGTTGAGCTCTGTCCAGCACAGGAGCGGCCGGGACGGAAACCAGCTTGGTCTTTAGTCAGCTTGGTATCTATGAGTGGCAACGAGGCGTTGGAGTAGCAGCCTCTCATAGAGCTTGTAGGTGATGCATAGGAGGGAAATGGGTCGGTAGCTCTTTGGGGATGATGGGTCTTTGCCAGGTTTGGGGATTGCAACCACTTTGGCCTTTCTCCAGACAGAAGGGATGGTTTTCTGTGCCATGCATGTGTTCAGCATCCCCACGAGCCAGGTCTTTGCGTTAGGTTCCAGGTGCTGTATAATTTCTGCCAGTATGTCATCAATCCCTGCTGCTTTTCCGGGTTTCAACTTTCCCATTGCAGTTTCGAGTTCTTCTAGGTCGAAGGGTTTGGTTTGAGGGCTGGCTGATTGTGGTTGGTCTGATACCACTGTGCGATGGTATTCTCCTGTGGGTCGGCGGCGTTGTTGGTTATGACTGTTGGCCACCAGTTGTGATGCAACAGAGTTCGCTGTGACCGTTGTGAATTTTGGGTGGCTCCCTGAGGTCCTTGATCGCCATTGGGTCCAACAGTGGTCATTGAAGCGTGCACACACACATGCACACATGCACCTACACACGCACAGGCGCACATGCGTATGCACACCTGGACCTTTAAATGAACAACAACACAAACACTGGTGTCGGACTTCTGGTTTACCGGAACGGGGTTCAACTCCCTGCAGTGCCCTGCTCAATGTGTTGTATTTCATTCATTGGTCCATGGTCTCAGAGGTCATTGAGCGGCGCGCTATAGTGCGCGATTCTTCATCATTGTTGAGGATTTAAAAAAAGGCGAAAATCAAGGAAAAGCAAAAGGCTATAGTCCATGGTCACGGACTGCATACTGGTCAAGGTCATTTATACTGGTGAAGATCATTTACTAGTCTTATGAAGGTCATTTATACTGGTCAAGGTCATTTACTAGTCTCATGAAGGTAATTTATACTGGTCAAGGTCATTTACTAGTCTCATGAAGGTAATTTATAATGCCTTCCTGCTGTTATTTGTCATGTTGGTGTTCTCTATATCTTTTCGTCCTGGGCATGACGTTAAACTGTTCCGTTCGAGAGGACCGGCGACCCTCGAATGTAAACAGCCACGAAAGGAAACTATGTGTGTGTGAGGTGTTCTCTATCATTTCATTCCAGTACTACTACTTTGGGTAGTGGCTGGACGTTTGTGTAGATATTGAAAAGGAGGGGGGCGAGCACGCTACCTTGTGGGAGGCCGTTCTTTTTGGGCTTTCTATTTACTCCTCTGGTCATTTAACTGGACATAGAAGCGCCTGTTGTTGAGGAGGCTTGTGCTGACCATTGTGCGGTGTTGGACAGTGTCGTAGGCAGCAGAGAGATCTCTGAATGCTGCTCCAGTTATTTGTTTTCCCTCAAACCTGCATAGTTGGGTTTGTGTGTGTCTTTCTTTTTCTGTCTTTCTTTCTTAGGACGGAGATCAAGGTAGACGCCGTTGGAAGGCTCAACACAAGCCGATGCCCCTAGAGATCCATCCCAAAGCTTCCCTCAGGGAGCCCAGCAAGCCAGCTAGCCAGCAAGCCTGCCCAGTCAGCCAACGTAGCCAGTCAGCTCCGCCAGTCAGCCAGTGTAGAAAGTCAGGCTGCCAAGCCAGAGCATATCAGCCCTTGCAGTCAGCCATTGCAGCCATACCAGCCTTGCTCAGTCAGCTCAGCCAGGCCTCTCTCGAGGCCTGGCTCTCTGTCTGCCTGGCCCGGTCTGCCCCGCCCTGCCTTGCAGCAACAGAACCAGCCTTTCTGGCAAGCCAGCCAGCTCAGAATGCGAGCTGAGCAAGCCAGTGCAGCAGCAAGCCCAGACTAGGTTACCGCAGCCTTACTGTGCAGCCACAGCCACTCAGCCCAGACCAGCAGGAGCTGGCCAGGCTCCAACCCTTGCAGCGCAGCCTTAGGCCGGATAGTCCCCCTGCCTGCACTTTGTTGCCTTCCTGGCCTGTCTGCCTGCCTAGGCGCCTCGGTCTTCCTGTCTGTCTGCCTTGGCCTGCCGGTCTGAAACTGGTTTAGACTAACTGCGTGCTTGCCAGCTGCGCTGGCTTGCTGAGCTCGTATTCTGAGCTGGCTGGCTTGCTAGCAAGGCTGGTTCTGTTGCTGCAAGGCAGGGCAGGGCAGACCGGGCCAGGCAGACAGAGAGCCAGGCCTCGAGAGAGGCCTGGCTGAGCTGACTGAGCAAGGCTGGTATGGCTGCAATGGCGGACTGCAAGAGATGATATGCTCTGGCTTGTCAGCCTGACTTTCTACACTGGCTGACTGGCGGAGCTGGCTGGCTGCGTTGGCTGACTGGGCGGGCTTGCTGGCTAGCTGGCTTGCTGGGCTCCCTGAGGGAAGCTTTGCGATGGATATCTAGGGGCATCGGCTTGTGTTGAGCCTTCCAACGGCGTCTACCTTGATCTTCATCCTAAGAAAGACAGACAGAAAAAGAAAGACACACACAAAGTCAAATATGCAGCTTCCACATGAGGAAGGCAGGCAGGCACTAGCTGCCTGCGTGCTTGCTTCGCCCTCCAGTTTCTGCTCCAGTTATTTGTTTTCCCTCAAACCCATCCTCAATGTGTTGGGTGAGGTTGAGCTCTGTCCAGCACAGGCCGGGACGGAAACCAGCTTGGTCTTTAGTCAGCTTGGTGTCTATGAGTGGCATGAGGCGTTGGAGTAGCAGCCTCTCTTGTAGGTGATGCAGAGAAGGGAAATGGGTCGGTAGCTCTTTGAGGATGATGGGTCTTTGCCAGGTTTGGGGATTGCAACCACTTTGGCCTTTCTCCAGACAGAAGGGATGGTTTTCTGTGCCATGCATGTGTTCAGCATCCCCACGAGCCAGGTCTTTGCGTTAGGTTCCAGGTGCTGTATAATTTCTGCCAGTATGTCATCAATCCCTGCTGCTTTTCCGGGTTTCAACTTTCCCATTGCAGTTTCGAGTTCTTCTAGGTCGAAGGGTTTGGTTTGAGGGCTGGCTGATTGTGGTTGGTCTGATACCACTGTGCGATGGTATTCTCCTGTGGGTCGGCGGCGTTGTTGGTTATGACTGTTGGCCACCAGTTGTGATGCAACAGAGTTCGCTGTGACCGTTGTGACTTTTGGGTGGCTCCCTGAGGTCCTTGATCGCCATTGGGTCCAACAGTGGTCATTGAAGCGTGCACACACACATGCACACATGCACCTACACACGCACAGGCGCACATGCGTATGCACACCTGGACCTTTAAATGAACAACAACACAAAAACTAAGGCACTGGTGTCGGACTTCTGGTTTACCGGAACGGGGTTCAACTCCCTGCAGTGCCCTGCTCAATGTGTTGTATTTCATTCATTGGTCCATGGTCTCAGAGGTCATTGAGCGGCGCGCTATAGTGCGCGATTCTTCATCATTGTTGAGGATTTAAAAAAAGGCGAAAATCAAGGAAAAGCAAAAGGCTATAGTCCATGGTCACGGACTGCATACTGGTCAAGGTCATTTATACTGGTGAAGATCATTTACTAGTCTTATGAAGGTCATTTATACTGGTCAAGGTCATTTACTAGTCTCATGAAGGTAATTTATACTGGTCAAGGTCATTTACTAGTCTCATGAAGGTAATTTATAATGCCTTCCTGCTGTTATTTGTCATGTTGGTGTTCTCTATATCTTTTCGTCCTGGGCATGACGTTAAACTGTTCCGTTCGAGAGGACCGGCGACCCTCGAATGTAAACAGCCACGAAAGGAAACTATGTGTGTGTGAGGTGTTCTCTATCATTTCATTCCAGTACTACTACTTTGGGTAGTGGCTGGACGTTTGTGTAGATATTGAAAAGGAGGGGGGCGAGCACGCTACCTTGTGGGAGGCCGTTCTTTTTGGGCTTTCTATTTACTCCTCTGGTCATTTAACTGGACATAGAAGCGCCTGTTGTTGAGGAGGCTTGTGCTGACCATTGTGCGGTGTTGGACAGTGTCGTAGGCAGCAGAGAGATCTCTGAATGCTGCTCCAGTTATTTGTTTTCCCTCAAACCTGCATAGTTGGGTTTGTGTGTGTCTTTCTTTTTCTGTCTTTCTTTCTTAGGACGGAGATCAAGGTAGACGCCGTTGGAAGGCTCAACACAAGCCGATGCCCCTAGAGATCCATCCCAAAGCTTCCCTCAGGGAGCCCAGCAAGCCAGCTAGCCAGCAAGCCTGCCCAGTCAGCCAACGTAGCCAGTCAGCTCCGCCAGTCAGCCAGTGTAGAAAGTCAGGCTGCCAAGCCAGAGCATATCAGCCCTTGCAGTCAGCCATTGCAGCCATACCAGCCTTGCTCAGTCAGCTCAGCCAGGCCTCTCTCGAGGCCTGGCTCTCTGTCTGCCTGGCCCGGTCTGCCCCGCCCTGCCTTGCAGCAACAGAACCAGCCTTTCTGGCAAGCCAGCCAGCTCAGAATGCGAGCTGAGCAAGCCAGTGCAGCAGCAAGCCCAGACTAGGTTACCGCAGCCTTACTGTGCAGCCACAGCCACTCAGCCCAGACCAGCAGGAGCTGGCCAGGCTCCAACCCTTGCAGCGCAGCCTTAGGCCGGATAGTCCCCCTGCCTGCACTTTGTTGCCTTCCTGGCCTGTCTGCCTGCCTAGGCGCCTCGGTCTTCCTGTCTGTCTGCCTTGGCCTGCCGGTCTGAAACTGGTTTAGACTAACTGCGTGCTTGCCAGCTGCGCTGGCTTGCTGAGCTCGTATTCTGAGCTGGCTGGCTTGCTAGCAAGGCTGGTTCTGTTGCTGCAAGGCAGGGCAGGGCAGACCGGGCCAGGCAGACAGAGAGCCAGGCCTCGAGAGAGGCCTGGCTGAGCTGACTGAGCAAGGCTGGTATGGCTGCAATGGCGGACTGCAAGAGATGATATGCTCTGGCTTGTCAGCCTGACTTTCTACACTGGCTGACTGGCGGAGCTGGCTGGCTGCGTTGGCTGACTGGGCGGGCTTGCTGGCTAGCTGGCTTGCTGGGCTCCCTGATATGAGGGAAGCTTTGCGATGGATATCTAGGGGCATCGGCTTGTGTTGATCCTTCCAACGGCGTCTACCTTGATCTTCATCCTAAGAAAGACAGACAGAAAAAGAAAGACACACACAAAGTCAAATATGCAGCTTCCACATGAGGAAGGCAGGCAGGAAGGCAGGCAGGCACTAGCTGCCTGCGTGCTTGCTTCGCCCTCCAGTTTCTGCTCCAGTTATTTGTTTTCCCTCAAACCCATCCTCAATGTGTTGGGTGAGGTTGAGCTCTGTCCAGCACAGGCCGGGACGGAAACCAGCTTGGTCTTTAGTCAGCTTGGTGTCTATGAGTGGCATGAGGCGTTGGAGTAGCAGCCTCTCTTGTAGGTGATGCAGAGAAGGGAAATGGGTCGGTAGCTCTTTGAGGATGATGGGTCTTTGCCAGGTTTGGGGATTGCAACCACTTTGGCCTTTCTCCAGACAGAAGGGATGGTTTTCTGTGCCATGCATGTGTTCAGCATCCCCACGAGCCAGGTCTTTGCGTTAGGTTCCAGGTGCTGTATAATTTCTGCCAGTATGTCATCAATCCCTGCTGCTTTTCCGGGTTTCAACTTTCCCATTGCAGTTTCGAGTTCTTCTAGGTCGAAGAGTTTGGTTTGAGGGCTGGCTGATTGTGGTTGGTCTGATACCACTGTGCGATGGTATTCTCCTGTGGGTCGGCGGCGTTGTTGGTTATGACTGTTGGCCACCAGTTGTGATGCAACAGAGTTCGCTGTGACCGTTGTGACTTTTGGGTGGCTCCCTGAGGTCCTTGATCGCCATTGGGTCCAACAGTGGTCATTGAAGCGTGCACACACACATGCACACATGCACCTACACACGCACAGGCGCACATGCGTATGCACACCTGGACCTTTAAATGAACAACAACACAAAAACTAAGGCACTGGTGTCGGACTTCTGGTTTACCGGAACGGGGTTCAACTCCCTGCAGTGCCCTGCTCAATGTGTTGTATTTCATTCATTGGTCCATGGTCTCAGAGGTCATTGAGCGGCGCGCTATAGTGCGCGATTCTTCATCATTGTTGAGGATTTTAAAAAAGGCGAAAATCAAGGAAAAGCAAAAGGCTATAGTCCATGGTCACGGACTGCATACTGGTCAAGGTCATTTATACTGGTGAAGATCATTTACTAGTCTTATGAAGGTCATTTATACTGGTCAAGGTCATTTACTAGTCTCATGAAGGTAATTTATACTGGTCAAGGTCATTTACTAGTCTCATGAAGGTAATTTATAATGCCTTCCTGCTGTTATTTGTCATGTTGGTGTTCTCTATATCTTTTCGTCCTGGGCATGACGTTAAACTGTTCTGTTCGAGAGGACCGGCGACCCTCGAATGTAAACAGCCACGAAAGGAAACTATGTGTGTGTGTGAGGTGTTCTCTATCATTTCATTCCAGTACTACTACTTTGGGTAGTGGCTGGACGTTTGTGTAGATATTGAAAAGGAGGGGGGCGAGCACGCTACCTTGTGGGAGGCCGTTCTTTTTGGGCTTTCTATTTACTCCTCTGGTCATTTAACTGGACATAGAAGCGCCTGTTGTTGAGGAGGCTTGTGCTGACCATTGTGCGGTGTTGGACAGTGTCGTAGGCAGCAGAGAGATCTCTGAATGCTGCTCCAGTTATTTGTTTTCCCTCAAACCTGCATAGTTGGGTTTGTGTGTGTCTTTCTTTTTCTGTCTTTCTTTCTTAGGACGGAGATCAAGGTAGACGCCGTTGGAAGGCTCAACACAAGCCGATGCCCCTAGAGATCCATCCCAAAGCTTCCCTCAGGGAGCCCAGCAAGCCAGCTAGCCAGCAAGCCTGCCCAGTCAGCCAACGTAGCCAGTCAGCTCCGCCAGTCAGCCAGTGTAGAAAGTCAGGCTGCCAAGCCAGAGCATATCAGCCCTTGCAGTCAGCCATTGCAGCCATAACAGCCTTGCTCAGTCAGCTCAGCCAGGCCTCTCTCGAGGCCTGGCTCTCTGTCTGCCTGGCCCGGTCTGCCCCGCCCTGCCTTGCAGCAACAGAACCAGCCTTTCTGGCAAGCCAGCCAGCTCAGAATGCGAGCTGAGCAAGCCAGTGCAGCAGCAAGCCCAGACTAGGTTACCGCAGCCTTACTGTGCAGCCACAGCCACTCAGCCCAGACCAGCAGGAGCTGGCCAGGCTCCAACCCTTGCAGCGCAGCCTTAGGCCGGATAGTCCCCCTGCCTGCACTTTGTTGCCTTCCTGGCCTGTCTGCCTGCCTAGGCGCCTCGGTCTTCCTGTCTGTCTGCCTTGGCCTGCCGGTCTGAAACTGGTTTAGACTAACTGCGTGCTTGCCAGCTGCGCTGGCTTGCTGAGCTCGTATTCTGAGCTGGCTGGCTTGCTAGCAAGGCTGGTTCTGTTGCTGCAAGGCAGGGCAGGGCAGACCGGGCCAGGCAGACAGAGAGCCAGGCCTCGAGAGAGGCCTGGCTGAGCTGACTGAGCAAGGCTGGTATGGCTGCAATGGCGGACTGCAAGAGATGATATGCTCTGGCTTGTCAGCCTGACTTTCTACACTGGCTGACTGGCGGAGCTGGCTGGCTGCGTTGGCTGACTGGGCGGGCTTGCTGGCTAGCTGGCTTGCTGGGCTCCCTGAGGGAAGCTTTGCGATGGATATCTAGGGGCATCGGCTTGTGTTGAGCCTTCCAACGGCGTCTACCTTGATCTTCATCCTAAGAAAGACAGACAGAAAAAGAAAGACACACACAAAGTCAAATATGCAGCTTCCACATGAGGAAGGCAGGCAGGAAGGCAGGCAGGCACTAGCTGCCTGCGTGCTTGCTTCGCCCTCCAGTTTCTGCTCCAGTTATTTGTTTTCCCTCAAACCCATCCTCAATGTGTTGGGTGAGGTTGAGCTCTGTCCAGCACAGGCCGGGACGGAAACCAGCTTGGTCTTTAGTCAGCTTGGTGTCTATGAGTGGCATGAGGCGTTGGAGTAGCAGCCTCTCTTGTAGGTGATGCAGAGAAGGGAAATGGGTCGGTAGCTCTTTGAGGATGATGGGTCTTTGCCAGGTTTGGGGATTGCAACCACTTTGGCCTTTCTCCAGACAGAAGGGATGGTTTTCTGTGCCATGCATGTGTTCAGCATCCCCACGAGCCAGGTCTTTGCGTTAGGTTCCAGGTGCTGTATAATTTCTGCCAGTATGTCATCAATCCCTGCTGCTTTTCCGGGTTTCAACTTTCCCATTGCAGTTTCGAGTTCTTCTAGGTCGAAGGGTTTGGTTTGAGGGCTGGCTGATTGTGGTTGGTCTGATACCACTGTGCGATGGTATTCTCCTGTGGGTCGGCGGCGTTGTTGGTTATGACTGTTGGCCACCAGTTGTGATGCAACAGAGTTCGCTGTGACCGTTGTGACTTTTGGGTGGCTCCCTGAGGTCCTTGATCGCCATTGGGTCCAACAGTGGTCATTGAAGCGTACATGCACACATGCACCTACACACGCACAGGCGCACATGCGTATGCACACCTGGACCTTTAAATGAACAACAACACAAAAACTAAGGCACTGGTGTCGGACTTCTGGTTTACCGGAACGGGGTTCAACTCCCTGCAGTGCCCTGCTCAATGTGTTGTATTTCATTCATTGGTCCATGGTCTCAGAGGTCATTGAGCGGCGCGCTATAGTGCGCGATTCTTCATCATTGTTGAGGATTTAAAAAAAGGCGAAAATCAAGGAAAAGCAAAAGGCTATAGTCCATGGTCACGGACTGCATACTGGTCAAGGTCATTTATACTGGTGAAGATCATTTACTAGTCTTATGAAGGTCATTTATACTGGTCAAGGTCATTTACTAGTCTCATGAAGGTAATTTATACTGGTCAAGGTCATTTACTAGTCTCATGAAGGTAATTTATAATGCCTTCCTGCTGTTATTTGTCATGTTGGTGTTCTCTATATCTTTTCGTCCTGGGCATGACGTTAAACTGTTCTGTTCGAGAGGACCGGCGACCCTCGAATGTGAACAGCCACGAAAGGAAACTATGTGTGTGTGTGAGGTGTTCTCTATCATTTCATTCCAGTACTACTACTTTGGGTAGTGGCTGGACGTTTGTGTAGATATTGAAAAGGAGGGGGGCGAGCACGCTACCTTGTGGGAGGCCGTTCTTTTTGGGCTTTCTATTTACTCCTCTGGTCATTTAACTGGACATAGAAGCGCCTGTTGTTGAGGAGGCTTGTGCTGACCATTGTGTGGTGTTGGACAGTGTCGTAGGCAGCAGAGAGATCTCTGAATACTGCTCCAGTTATTTGTTTTCCCTCAAACCTGCATAGTTGGGTTTGTGTGTGTCTTTCTTTTTCTGTCTTTCTTTCTTAGGACGGAGATCAAGGTAGACGCCGTTGGAAGGCTCAACACAAGCCGATGCCCCTAGAGATCCATCCCAAAGCTTCCCTCAGGGAGCCCAGCAAGCCAGCTAGCCAGCAAGCCTGCCCAGTCAGCCAACGTAGCCAGTCAGCTCCGCCAGTCAGCCAGTGTAGAAAGTCAGGCTGCCAAGCCAGAGCATATCAGCCCTTGCAGTCAGCCATTGCAGCCATACCAGCCTTGCTCAGTCAGCTCAGCCAGGCCTCTCTCGAGGCCTGGCTCTCTGTCTGCCTGGCCCGGTCTGCCCCGCCCTGCCTTGCAGCAACAGAACCAGCCTTTCTGGCAAGCCAGCTAGCTCAGAATGCGAGCTGAGCAAGCCAGTGCAGCAGCAAGCCCAGACTAGGTTACCGCAGCCTTACTGTGCAGCCACAGCCACTCAGCCCAGACCAGCAGGAGCTGGCCAGGCTCCAACCCTTGCAGCGCAGCCTTAGGCCGGATAGTCCCCCTGCCTGCACTTTGTTGCCTTCCTGGCCTGTCTGCCTGCCTAGGCGCCTCGGTCTTCCTGTCTGTCTGCCTTGGCCTGCCGGTCTGAAACTGGTTTAGACTAACTGCGTGCTTGCCAGCTGCGCTGGCTTGCTGAGCTCGTATTCTGAGCTGGCTGGCTTGCTAGCAAGGCTGGTTCTGTTGCTGCAAGGCAGGGCAGGGCAGCCCGGGCCAGGCAGACAGAGAGCCAGGCCTCGAGAGAGGCCTGGCTGAGCTGACTGAGCAAGGCTGGTATGGCTGCAATGGCGGACTGCAAGAGCTGATATGCTCTGGCTTGTCAGCCTGACTTTCTACACTGGCTGACTGGCGGAGCTGGCTGGCTGCGTTGGCTGACTGGGCGGGCTTGCTGGCTAGCTGGCTTGCTGGGCTCTCTGAGGGAAGCTTTGGGATGGATCTCTAGGGGCATCGGCTTGTGTTGAGCCTTCCAACGGCGTCTACCTTGATCTTCATCCTAAGAAAGACAGACAGAAAAAGAAAGACACACACAAAGTCAACTATGCAGCTTCCACATGAGGAAGGCAGGCAGGAAGGCAGGCAGGCACTAGCTGCCTGCGTGCTTGCTTCGCCCTCCAGTTTCTGCTCCAGTTATTTGTTTTCCCTCAAACCCATCCTCAATGTGTTGGGTGAGGTTGAGCTCTGTCCAGCACAGGCCGGGACGGAAACCAGCTTGGTCTTTAGTCAGCTTGGTGTCTATGAGTGGCATGAGGCGTTGGAGTAGCAGCCTCTCTTGTAGGTGATGCAGAGAAGGGAAATGGGTCGGTAGCTCTTTGAGGATGATGGGTCTTTGCCAGGTTTGGGGATTGCAACCACTTTGGCCTTTCTCCAGACAGAAGGGATGGTTTTCTGTGCCATGCATGTCTTCAGCATCCCCACGAGCCAGGTCTTTGCGTTAGGTTCCAGGTGCTGTATAATTTCTGCCAGTATGTCATCAATCCCTGCTGCTTTTCCGGGTTTCAACTTTCCCATTGCAGTTTCGAGTTCTTCTAGGTCGAAGGGTTTGGTTTGAGGGCTGGCTGATTGTGGTTGGTCTGATACCACTGTGCGATGGTATTCTCCTGTGGGTCGGCGGCGTTGTTGGTTATGACTGTTGGCCACCAGTTGTGATGCAACAGAGTTCGCTGTGACCGTTGTGTATTTTGGGTGGCTCCCTGAGGTCCTTGATCGCCATTGGGTCCAACAGTGGTCATTGAAGCGTGCACACACACATGCACACATGCACCTACACACGCACAGGCGCACATGCGTATGCACACCTGGACCTTTAAATGAACAACAACACAAAAACTAAGGCACTGGTGTCGGACTTCTGGTTTACCGGAACGGGGTTCAACTCCCTGCAGTGCCCTGCTCAATGTGTTGTATTTCATTCATTGGTCCATGGTCTCAGAGGTCATTGAGCGGCGCGCTATAGTGCGCGATTCTTCATCATTGTTGAGGATTTTAAAAAAGGCGAAAATCAAGGAAAAGCAAAAGGCTATAGTCCATGGTCACGGACTGCATACTGGTCAAGGTCATTTATACTGGTGAAGATCATTTACTAGTCTTATGAAGGTCATTTATACTGGTCAAGGTCATTTACTAGTCTCATGAAGGTAATTTATACTGGTCAAGGTCATTTACTAGTCTCATGAAGGTAATTGTCTCCACCAGGCCGAAGGCATGGGGGGAGAGTATGTTTTGCACTCCGTCCGTCCGTCCGTGTGTCCGTCCGTCCGTCCGTGTGTCCGTGAGCAGCTAATCTCCGGCACCGTTGACCCGGTCGATGCCAAATTTTGCACACACACTCCCTGGATGCCAACGAATTTCCAGAACGGCCTGTTATAGCACCACCAGGAGGCCGCGTACTGTGCAAAACAAGTGTTTGCACAGTACAACTACAGATTTTGTCCAAACATCGCGCAAATTGGTACACAGTCTCTCTAGAGCCATTCAACGAAACGGGTCTTTCAGATTTCTCAGACTCCATCCTGATTGGTTAAGATTGGCTTCCAAAGTTCACAGGAGTGCTCAGTTTCAAACAAAATGCTGCAAATCATGAACACATCGCGTGATTTCCGTGAAATTGTGCACGCACATTCCCACTAGGCCGAGGAAGAAATGCCACATGAACAATTTCAACTCAGCCTCAAGGTGGCGCTATAACTGGCCGAAAAGTGTTTTTACCTCTAATTTACTTTTGTTGCCCTTTTATCCAACCACCAGATGAAGGCAAGCTGCAATGTCCTACATTCCTATCCTGGTGGAGACCTGTGCCCTCTCCACCAGGATGAGCAGATGTGAAGAATTCCAGGCAAAGGTTTTTCCTTGGCCTCTAGGGAGTTGGCATACAAAGTTATCCACAGATCCGTGCAGTTAGAGGTAAAAACACTTTTGGGCCAGTTATAGCGCCACCTTGAGGCTGAGTTGAAATTGTTCATGTGGCATTTCGTCCTCACGGAAATCACGCGATGTGTTCATGATTTGCAGCATTTTGTTTGAAACTGAGCACTCCTGTGAACTTTGGAAGCCAATCTTAACCAATCAGGATGGAGTCTGAGAAATCTGAAAGACTGGTTTCGTTGAATGGCTCTAGAGAGACTGTGTACCAATTTGCGTGATGTTTGGACAAAATCTGTAGGTGTACTGTGCAAAAACTTGTTTTGCACAAAGCGGCCTCCTGGTGGCGCTATAACAGGCTGTTCTGGAAATCTGAAAGACTGGTTTCGTTGAATGGCTCTAGAGAGACTGTGTACCAATTTGCGTGATGTTTGGACAAAATCTGTAGGTGTACTGTGCAAAAACTTGTTTTGCACAAAGCGGCCTCCTGGTGGCGCTATAACAGGCCGTTCTGGAAATCTGAAAGACTGGTTTCGTTGAATGGCTCTAGAGAGACTGTGTACCAATTTGCGTGATGTTTGGACAAAATCTGTAGGTGTACTGTGCAAAAACCTGTTTTGCACAAAGCGGCCTCCTGGAGCGGCCTCCTGGTGGCGCTATAACAGGCCGTTCTGGAAATCTGAAAGACCGGTTTCGTTGAATGGCTCTAGAGAGACTGTGTACGAATTTGCGTGATGTTTGGACAAAATCTGTAGGTGTACTGTGCAAAAACTTGTTTTGCACAAAGCGGCCTCCTGGTGGCGCTATAA
The DNA here is from genome assembly GCF_964188405.1 of Protomyctophum parallelum. NCBI lineage: Eukaryota > Metazoa > Chordata > Actinopteri > Myctophiformes > Myctophidae > Protomyctophum > Protomyctophum parallelum. The sequence goes on from NC_139699.1 coordinate 22,707,814, forward strand.
CGGGCCGTTCTGGAAAGTTTGGGGCAGAGGTTGATCGTTGGCATCCAGGGAGTGTGTGTGCAAAATTTGGCATCGACCGGGTTAACGGTGGCCGAGATTAGCTGCTCACGGACACACGGACACACGGACGGACAGACGGACGGACACACACACACACACGGACGGACGGACGGAGTGCAAAACATACTCTCCCCCTAGGCCTTCGGCCTGGTGGAGACAACGAGGATTAAAAAAAAATCAAAAATTCAAAACGATGGGCTGTAACCCATCGTTTTTTTCATTTTTTCATTTTTTCAAATCCTCAAAAATGATGAAAAATCGCGTGCTACAGTATGCCGTAAGATATGGGCTATAGCCCATGGTCAAAAATGATGAAAAATGAGGATATTTCTTTTTTCAAAAATTCAAAAAACGATGGGCTATAACCCATCGTTTTCTTTTTTTTTTCTTTTTTTCAAATCCTCAAAAATGATGAAAAACTCTGTGCTATAGTATGCCATACGATATGGGCTATAGCCCATGGTCTAAAATGATGAAAAACAAGGATAAAAAAGAAAATCTAAAATAAAAAAAACGATGCTCTATAACCCATCGTTTTTTTCATTTTTTCATTTTTTTCAAATCCTCAAAAATGATGAAAAACAGCGTGCTATAGTATGAAAAACGAGGATGAAAAATAATAAAAAATTCAAAAAACGATGGGCTATAACCCATGTGTTTTTTTTTTGTTTTTTTTTTTAATCCTCAAAAATGATGAAAAACGGCGTGCTATAGTATGCCGTACGGTATGGGCTATAGCCCATGGTCAAAAATGATGAAAAACGAGGATAATTCTTTTTTCAAAAATAAAAATAAACGATGGGCTATAACCCATGTTTTCTTTTTCTTTTCTTTTTTTGAATCCTCAAAAATGATGAAAACGGCGTGCTATAGTATGCCGTACGGTATGGGTTATAGCCCATGGTCAAAAATGATGAAAAACGAGGTTACATTTTTTTTTTTTCAAAAAACGATGGGCTATAACGGAGAGGTTTCTTTAGAAACCAAGGTTTTGTAAGTAGAGTGAGCAAAATACTTCACTCTATGGGATGTTTCCCTTTGCGGAGCAAAAGGGCAGAAACTTCATTCATGAACTCCCACAGATTTTTGCTCCTAATTGTGGGTTTAAGAGCGATGACGTAGATGCCCTGCTTCTCGAAGCATCTAGGCTACGTCATAGCGCGCTCATTCGAACACTTTTTCCTTCTGCCGGGCCAAGACAGAAGGGTGTTTCGAGTGAAGTATTTTGCTCACTCTACTTACAAAACCTTGGTTTCTAAAGAAACCTCTTCGTTTTGGTAGACGCTGCCACGTCTAGGTTATAGTATGTGGCAAATGTTGAGGGAGAGGACCAGCTCGCTGCGGTACAGACCTCTTGGATTGGGACACCCTTACAGAGTGCCCAGGATGCTGCCATACCTCTTGTGGAGTGAGCTCTCAGCGCTTGTGGGGGCTCCACTCCCTGACTAGTATAGGCGGATGGTCTGCACTATCCAATTGGAGATGCTGACCGTTGTGACAGGCTTTCCTTTGGTCCTGGTACCCCAGGATACGAATAGTTGGTTCCCTATCCTGAAGGGAGCCGTCCTGTCCACGTATGCGCGTAAACCTCTTACTGGACAGAGACAGTTTAACCTCCTGCCTTCGTTGGAAGCAAAAGGAGGGGGGTGGAAAGCCTGTAGGTCCACTGGAACGCACACAGAGAGAGCGTTCTTGGGGATGAAGGCTGGGTTGGGTTTGATAGTGACCTTGGTTGACCTGTCATCGAACCTCATGCACTCTGGCGAGGTCGAGAGGGCGTGTAGGTCGCTGACCCTTTTAGCAGTTGTCAAGGCAACTAGGAGGGCTACCTTCAGTGTCAGGTTCTTCAAACTAACTGTCGTCAGTGGTTCGAAGGGATCCCTGGTTAAGGCCTCCAGGACCAGGGTTAGATCCCAGGAGGGGACCAGGGATCTGTTGACCCTGTGTTCCCTTCGTACGCCCTTAACGAACTGTCTAACTAGAGGGTGTTTCCATACCGTCTCGTTTTCAAACCCCACATGGCAGACTGAGATTGCTGCCAAGTTATTTTTGACCGAGGAGAGACCTAGTCCCCTGTCTAGGAACTCTTGTAGGAAGGTCAAAATGTCCACTACTGACGCTTGGTAGGGGACCACTTGGGTAGGCCGTGTTGAGCACCACTGCTCAAAGACGCGCCATGCCGTATCGTAGCGGGCCCTTGTTGATGGAGCCCTTGCCCTCTGAATTGTGGCTATGACATTCGGAGGGAGGCCTACGTCGGACAACATCACCCTCTCACGGGCCAAACCCATAGGTCTAGGTCCTGGGGGCGAGGGTGAAAAATCTCCCGACCTGCTTGAGTGAGGAGATCCACTCGTAGAGGGAGTTGCCACGGTTGGTCGTAGAGGAGGTGAGTTATTTCCGACCTCCAGACCCCCCAGGCTGGGGCTACTAGGAGCATTTTCAGACCCTGAGTCCTCACTCTGTCCAGAGTGGGGGAATGAGGGTCAGTGGGGGAAATGCGTAGAGTAGGCCTTTGGGCCATCGGTGTGACAGGGCGTCTAGTCCCAGCGTCGATGGCCCCTCTATCGAGAAGAAGAGGGGGCACGTCGTGTTCCCTTCTGTGGCGAATAGGTCCAGTTCGGGTGTCCCGTACTTGCTCCAGATCTGTGTGACTACCTGTGGGTGTAGAGACCAGTCTGAGTAGCGGAGAGGTCCTCTGGACAACAGGTCTGCTCCTTTGTTCAGAATGCCGGGGACGTGACATGCTGTGATGGACAGAAGCCGAGAGTCGCTCCATAGAATGAGCTCTCGAGCTAACTGATGAAGACAGGGGGACCTGAGACCGCCTTGTTTGTTTATGTAACACATCGTCGTTGTGTTGTCTGTTCTCACCAGCACGTGACAACCCTGTATGAGCGGTTCGAATTGCCTCAGAGCGAGGAAAACCGCCATCAGTTCCAAATAGTTGATTTGGGAGGAGCGTAGGTGCTCTGACCACACCCCCCTGGTTGTGGCACCCTCCAGCGTGGCTCCCCAGCCTGTCATGCTTGCGTCTGTGGTGACCACTTTCCTGATCAGAGGTCTCCCCATGGGGACTCCTTCTGAAAGGATCCGTCTGTTTATCCACCATTGTAGGGCTAGTATGCAGTGTGACGTCACTTCTACCCGTTGGTGGCGACGGTACATAGGTACACGCAGAGAGTTCATCCATTGCTGGAATGGTCTCATGTGTAGCCTGGCCGGGCGGATTAAATGGATTCAGGAAGCCATTAGCCCCGCCATCCTGAGACATACGTGGAAAGGAATCGAGCGTCCTTTCATGAAAGACGTTGCAGATTGTATCATTGCGTCTATTCTCTCTCGACTCAGGCGAGCTCTGTAAGAGACTGAGTCTAGCGTTATACCGATGAAGTCTATTGACTGTGTCGGCGTTAACATGCTCTTCTCGTAATTGATTTGAAATCCGAGAGAGCGGAGGTGGCTGAGCACTATGTGTGTGTGTGACAGCGCCTCTTGTTGAGAGTCTGCAGATAGGATCCAATCGTCTATGTAGGTTGCTAGACGAAGACCCTGTTGTCGCAGTGGGGCTATCGCCGCTGCTGTACATTTCACAAAGACTCTCGGACTCAGGGACATTCCGAAGGGAAGTACCGTGTATTCGTATACTTTCCCCTCGAACCCGAAACGCAGGAATTCTCTGTGCGGTGGGTATATTGGAACGTGAAAATATGCGTCCTGTAAGTCTATTGACGTGAACCAGTTCCCTCTGCGGATTGATCGCAGTAGGACTGGTGGCGTCAACATTTTGAAGCGGAAGGTTTTCGGATAGCGGTTGAGAGCTCTGAGATCCAAAATAGGTCGGAGCCCTCCCCCCTTCTTTTTCACCAGGAAGTAGCGGGAATAAAACCCGTTCATTGCCTGGTTGTGAGAAACCTCTGTGATGGCACCTTTGACAGATGACGTGACAAGGGATTCCCCGTGTGTGGGGGGAGACCCGCCTGTGTGGTGATGTCTCTCTGTGGCCTGTGGGTACATTGAGACGGTTTGCCTATAGGGAAGACTCACCTTGTGTGGAATGTCTCCCTCTAGTGGATTCTTCGGGTAGTGAAGAATTATTTTGGCGTGGAGGTCCCTGCCTGTAACGGCCTGTGCTGTTACAGTATGGGTTATTTCTCCCATGGTTGGGCTTGTGCCCTTCAGAGTTCATTGTGTTGTTTTTTTGTGTTTTTTTTTTTTTTTTTTACTTTATTGCAAGAAAAAAAAAAATTACACTTTGTGAATTGCACATCACTACAACATTTTGGTACGTGTGTACACTGCTGCCCGTGGCAGTCTGTACACTCGTCCTCAAGCGCTTTGACGCCGGCTCGGAGGCGAGGTCCGTGACCACTACCTCCGGCCTCGAACTCTGTGGGAGAAATTGGGGGCGTGAGGCTAGGACCCCCCTCTGGGACCTGCCAGGCGGGTCACTTCCGCTTCCCAGCGCCTCGGCCCCTGGACGCTCCTCCTCTGGGCTTGTAGGGTGGGGGGGAGCGGCGACGGTCGGTGCGTGGACCCTGTGGTGGACGCTGCCTGTCTCCGGAGTAGTCCCTCGGGGGCCCGGGTGGGTCCTTGCTGGATGTCCTGGGCTTCCATGGGGTACGCTTGCCCCTGCCGCGCCCCGGTGGAGCCTTGGCAGCCAGTGGCTGGAGAGCCTTCATCGTCTTGGTGGAGGTCTCTGCCTGCTGGATGGAGACTGACATGTCTTCGAGAACCCCATGGAAGAGGCTCTCGTGTGATATGTTCTTCCCCACCATGTCCCTCTTAATAGCATCGGGGAGAGGGGCGAGGTTCACCCACCTCATCCGCTCCTGGAGGATGGAGGACACCAGAGCCGCTCCAGTGTGCTTGGTGACGTCGTATTGGAGCTGGGCCAGCTCATGTACCAGGCGGCGCATCTCGGCCAGGTTTTCTGGGGTGGATACGTTGCCCATTTTCAGCAGGAGAGCCTTCATGGATCCATGCAGGAGGCTTCCTGCGTTGAGTCCCGTGGCGACGAAAGTCATGTGGTAAATAAATGGTAAATGGTGCATTTATATAGCGCCTTTATCCAAGGCGCTTTACAGAGATTGTGCATTACATTCACCCATTCATACACCGATTTTTATCCCATTTGTAGACGCACGTCTAATAGCCGGCTATTGCTCAGTGGGATGGTCAAAAATTATGAAAAACGAGGATTCAAAAAAAAAATCTAAAAATCTAAAAACGATGGGCTATAACCCATGTTTTTTTTCCATTTATTTCAAATCCTCAAAAATGATGAAAAACGGCGTGCTATAGTATGCCGTACGGTATGGGCTATAGCCCATGGTCAAAAATGATGAAAAATGAGGATAAAAATATAATTCAAATTTTCAAAAAACGATGGGCTATAACCCATGTTTTTGAAATTTTTAATTTTTTTCAAATCCTCAAAAATGATGAAAAACGGCGTGCTATAGTATGCCGTACGGTATGGGCTATAGCCCATGTTCATAAATGATGAAAAACGAGGTTAATTATTTTTTTCAAAAAATCTGAAAACGATGGGCTATAAGCCATGTTTTTTTTGTCTTTTTTCAAATCCTCAAAAATGATGAAAAACGGCGTGCTATAGTATGCCGTACGGTATGGGCTATAGCCCATGTTCAAAAATGATGAAAAACGAGGTTAATTATTTTTTGAAAAAAATCTAATAACGATGGGCTATAACCCATGTTTTTTTTTTGTTTTTTTTTTTTCAAATCCTCAAAAATGATGAAAAACGGCGTGCTACAGTATGCCGTACGATATGGGCTATTAGACGAGCGTCTAAAATGGGATAAAAAACGTCTAAAAATAGACGTCTAAAATACGTCTAAAAATAGACGTGTTTTAGATGTCTATTTTTAGACCTTTTTTAGACGTCTATTTTTAGACGTTTTTTATCCCATTTGTAGACGCACGTCTAATAGCCGGCTATTGCTCAGTGGGATGGTCAAAAATTATGAAAAACGAGGATTAAAAAAAAAATCAAAAAATCTAAAAACGATGGGCTATAACCCATGTTTTTGAAATTTTGAATTTTTTTCAAATCCTCAAAAGTGATGAAAAACGGCGTGCTATAGTATGCCGTACGGTATGGGCTATAGCCCATGTTCAAAAATGATGAAAAACTAGGTTAATTATTGTTTTCAAAAATTCAAAAAACGATGGGCTATAACCCATGTTTTTCCTTTTTTTTTTCTTTTTTTTCAAATCCTCAAAAATGATGAAAAACGGCTTGCTATAGTATGCCGTACGGTATGGGCTATAGCCCATGGTCAAAAATGATGAAAAACGAGGATAAAAAAAATAATTCAAAAATTCAAAAAACGATGGGCTATAAACCATGTTTTTTTTGTGTTTTTTTTTTCAAATCCTCAAAAATGATGAAAAACGGCGTGCTATAGTATGCCGTACGGTATGGGCTATAGCCCATGTTCAAAAATGATGAAAAACGAGGTTAATTATTTTTTTCAAAAAATCTAATAACGATGGGCTATAACCCATGTTTATTTTTTTATTTTTTTTTTCAAATCCTCAAAAATGATGAAAAACGGCGTGCTACAGTATGCCGTACGATATGGGCTATTAGACGAGCGTCTAAAACGTCTAAAAATAGACGTCTAAAATACGTCTAAAAATAGACGTGTTTTAGATGTCTATTTTTAGACCTTTTTTAGACGTCTATTTTTAGACGTTTTTTATCCCATTTGTAGACGCACGTCTAATAGCCGGCTATTGCTCAGTGGGATGGTCAAAAATTATGAAAAACGAGGATTCAAAAAAATTCAAAAAATCTAAAAACGATGGGCTATAACCCATGTTTTTTTTTCATTTATGTCAAATCCTCAAAAATGATGAAAAACGGCGTGCTATAGTATGCCGTACGGTATGGCCTATAGCCCATGTTCAAAAATGATGAAAAACTAGGTTAATTATTGTTTTCAAAAAACGATGGGCTATAACCCATGTTTTTCCTTTTTTTTCCTTTTTTTTCAAATCCTCAAAAATGATGAAAAACGGCTTGCTATAGTATGCCGTACGGTATGGGCTATAGCCCATGGTCAAAAATGATGAAAAACGAGGATAAAAAAAAGAATTCAAAAATTCAAAAAACAATGGACTATAACCCATGTTTTTTTTTTTTTCATTTTTTTTCAAATCCTAAAAAGTGATGAAAAACGGCGTTCTACACTATGCCGTACGATATGGGCTATTAGACGAGCATCTAAAATGGGATAAAAAACGTCTAAAAATAGACGTCTAAAATACGTCAAAAAATAGACGTGTTTTAGATGTCTATTTTTAGACCTTTTTTAGACGTCTATTTTTAGACGTTTTTTATCCCATTTGTAGACGCACGTCTTATAGCCGGCTATTGCTCAGTGGGATGGTCAAAAATTAAGAAAAACGAGGATAAAAAAAAAAATCAAAAAATCTAAAAACGATGGGCTATAACCCATGTTTTTTTCTTTTTCATTTTTTTCATATCCTCAAAAATGATGAAAAACGGCGTGCTATAGTATGCCGTACGGTATGGGCTATAGCCCATGGTCAAAAATGATGAAAAATGAGGATAAAAATATAATTCAAATTTTCAAAAAACGATGGGCTATAACCCATGTTTTTGAAATTTTGATTTTTTTTCAAATCCTCAAAAATGATGAAAAACGGCGTGCTATAGTATGCCGTACGGTATGGGCTATAGCCCATGTTCAAAAATGATGAAAAACAAGGTTAATTATTGTTTTCAAAAATTCAAAAAACGATGGGCTATAACCCATGTTTTTTTTTTTTTTTTTTTTTAATCCTCAAAAATGATGAAAAACGGCGTGCTATAGTATGCCGTACGGTATGGGCTATAGCCCATATGATGATTAAAAACGAGGATTTTTATTTTTTCAAAAATTCAAAAAACGATGGGCTATAACCCATGTTTTTTTTGTTTGTTTTTTCAAATCCTCAAAAATGATGAAAAACGGCGTGCTATAGTATGCCGTACGGTATGGGCTATAGCCCATGTTCATAAATGATGAAAAACGAGGTTAATTATTTTTTTCAAAAAATCTGAAAACGATGGGCTATAACCCATGTTTTTTTTGTCTTTTTTCAAATCCTCAAAAATGATGAAAAACGGCGTGCTATAGTATGCCGTACGGTATGGGCTATAGCCCATGTTAAAAAATGATGAAAAACAAGGTTAATTATTGTTTTCAAAAATTCAAAAAACGATGGGCTATAACCCATGTTTTTTTTTGTTTTTTTTTTCAAATCCTCAAAAATGATGAAAAACGGCGTGCTATAGTATGCCGTACGGTATGGGCTATAGCCCATATGATGATTAAAAACGAGGATTTTTATTTTTTCAAAAATTCAAAAAACGATGGGCTATAACCCATGTTTTTTTTGTTTTTTTTTCAAATCCTCAAAAATGATGAAAAACGGCGTGCTATAGTATGCCGTACGGTATGGGCTATAGCCCATGTTCATAAATGATGAAAAACGAGGTTAATTATTATTTTTTTTAAATCTGAAAACGATGGGCTATAACCCATGTTTTTTTTTGTTTTGTTTTTTTTCAAATCCTCAAAAATGATGAAAAACGGCGTGCTACAGTATGCCGTACGATATGGGCTATTAGACGAGCGTCTAAAATGGGATAAAAAACGTCTAAAAATAGACGTCTAAAATACGTCTAAAAATAGACGTGTTTTAGATGTCTATTTTTAGACCTTTTTTAGACGTCTATTTTTAGACCTTTTTTATCCCATTTGTAGACGCACGTCTAATAGCCGGCTATTGCTCAGTGGGATGGTCAAAAATTATGAAAAACGAGGATTAAAAAAAAATTCAAAAAATCTAAAAACGATGGGCTATAACCCATGTTTTTTTTTCATTTATGTCAAATCCTCAAAAATGATGAAAAACGGCGTGCTATAGTATGCCGTACGGTATGGGCTATAGCCCATGTTCATAAATGATGAAAAACGAGGTTAATTATTTTTTTCAAAAAATCTGAAAACGATGGGCTATAACCCATGTTTTTTTTGTCTTTTTTCAAATCCTCAAAAATGATGAAAAACGGCGTGCTATAGTATGCCGTACGGTATGGGCTATAGCCCATGTTCAAAAATGATGAAAAACAAGGTTAATTATTGTTTTCAAAAATTCAAAAAACGATGGGCTATAACCCATGTTTTTTTTTTGTTTTTTTTTTTTTATCCTCAAAAATGATGAAAAACGGCGTGCTATAGTATGCCGTACGGTATGGGCTATAGCCCATATGATGATTAAAAACGAGGATTTTTATTTTTTCAAAAATTCAAAAAACGATGGGCTATAACCCATGTTTTTTTCTTTTTTTTTTTTCAAATCCTCAAAAATGATGAAAAACGGCGTGCTATAGTATGCCGTACGGTATGGGCTATAGCCCATGTTCATAAATGATGAAAAACGAGGTTAATTATTTTTTTCAAAAAATCTGAAAACGATGGGCTATAACCCATGTTTTTTTTTGTTTTGTTTTTTTTCAAATCCTCAAAAATGATGAAAAACGGCGTGCTACAGTATGCCGTACGATATGGGCTATTAGACGAGCGTCTAAAATGGGATAAAAAACGTCTAAAAATAGACGTCTAAAATACGTCTAAAAATAGACGTGTTTTAGATGTCTATTTTTAGACCTTTTTTAGACGTCTATTTTTAGACGTTTTTTATCCCATTTGTAGACGCACGTCTAATAGCCGGCTATTGCTCAGTGGGATGGTCAAAAATTATGAAAAACGAGGATTAAAAAAAAATTCAAAAAATCTAAAAACGATGGGCTATAACCCATGTTTTTTTTTCATTTATGTCAAATCCTCAAAAATGATGAAAAACGGCGTGCTATAGTATGCCGTACGGTATGGGCTATAGCCCATGTTCAAAAATGATGAAAAACTAGGTTAATTATTGTTTTCAAAAATTCAAAAAACGATGGGCTATAACCCATGTTTTTCCTTTTTTTTCCTTTTTTTTCAAATCCTCAAAAATGATGAAAAACGGCTTGCTATAGTATGCCGTACGGTATGGGCTATAGCCCATGGTCAAAAATGATGAAAAACGAGGATAAAAAAAAAAATTCAAAAATTCAAAAAACAATGGACTATAACCCATGTTTTTTTTTTTTTCATTTTTTTTCAAATCCTAAAAAGTGATGAAAAACGGCGTTCTACACTATGCCGTACGATATGGGCTATTAGACGAGCATCTAAAATGGGATAAAAAACGTCTAAAAATAGACGTCTAAAATACGTCTAAAAATAGACGTGTTTTAGATGTCTATTTTTAGACCTTTTTTAGACGTCTATTTTTAGACGTTTTTTATCCCATTTGTAGACGCACGTCTTATAGCCGGCTATTGCTCAGTGGGATGGTCAAAAATTAAGAAAAACGAGGATAAAAAAAAAAATCTAAAAATCTAAAAACGATGGGCTATAACCCATGTTTTTTTCTTTTTCATTTTTTTCATATCCTCAAAAATGATGAAAAACGGCGTGCTATAGTATGCCGTACGGTATGGGCTATAGCCCATGGTCAAAAATGATGAAAAATGAGGATAAAAATATAATTCAAATTTTCAAAAAACGATGGGCTATAACCCATGTTTTTGAAATTTTGATTTTTTTTCAAATCCTCAAAAATGATGAAAAACGGTGTGCTATAGTATGCCGTACGGTATGGGCTATAGCCCATGTTCAAAAATGATGAAAAACAAGGTTAATTATTGTTTTCAAAAATTCAAAAAACGATGGGCTATAACCCATGTTTTGTTTTTGTTTTTTTTTAATCCTCAAAAATGATGAAAAACGGCGTGCTATAGTATGCCGTACGGTATGGGCTATAGCCCATGTTCATAAATGATGAAAAACGAGGTTAATTATTTTTTTCAAAAAATCTGAAAACGATGGGCTATAACCCATGTTTTTTTTGTTTTTGTTTTTTTCAAATCCTCAAAAGTGATGAAAAACGGCGTGCTATAGTATGCCGTACGGTATGGGCTATAGCCCATGTTCAAAAATGATGAAAAACTAGGTTAATTATTGTTTTCAAAAATTCAAAAAACGATGGGCTATAACCCATGTTTTTCCTTTTTTTTTCCTTTTTTTTCAAATCCTCAAAAATGATGAAAAACGGCGTGCTACAGTATGCCGTACGATATGGGCTATTAGACGAGCGTATAAAATGGGATAAAAAACGTCTAAAAATAGACGTCTAAAATACGTCTAAAAATAGACGTGTTTTAGATGTCTATTTTTAGACCTTTTTTAGACGTCTATTTTTAGACGTCTATTTTTAGACGTTTTTTTATCCCATTTGTAGACGCACGTCTAATAGCCGGCTATTGCTCAGTGGGATGGTCAAAAATTATGAAAAACGAGGATTCAAAAAAAATTCAAAAGATCTAAAAACGATGGGCTATAACCCATGTTTTTGAAATTTTGAATTTTTTTCAAATCCTCAAAAGTGATGAAAAACGGCGTGCTATAGTATGCCGTACGGTATGGGCTATAGCCCATGTTCAAAAATGATGAAAAACTAGGTTAATTATTGTTTTCAAAAATTCAAAAAACGATGGGCTATAACCCATGTTTTTCCTTTTTTTTTTCTTTTTTTTCAAATCCTCAAAAATGATGAAAAACGGCTTTCTATAGTATGCCGTACGGTATGGGCTATAGCCCATGGTCAAAAATGATGAAAAACGAGGATAAAAAAAATAATTCAAAAATTCAAAAAACGATGGGCTATAAACCATGTTTTTTTTGTGTTATTTTTTTCAAATCCTCAAAAATGATGAAAAACGGCGTGCTATAGTATGCCGTACGGTATGGGCTATAGCCCATGTTCAAAAATGATGAAAAACGAGGTTAATTATTTTTTTCAAAAAATCTAATAACGATGGGCTATAACCCATGTTTTTTTTTTTTTTTTTTTTTCAAATCCTCAAAAATGATGAAAAACGGCGTGCTACAGTATGCCGTACGATATGGGCTATTAGACGAGCGTCTAAAATGGGATAAAAAACGTCTAAAAATAGACGTCTAAAATACGTCTAAAAATAGACGTGTTTTAGATGTCTATTTTTAGACCTTTTTTAGACGTCTATTTTTAGACGTTTTTTATCCCATTTGTAGACGCACGTCTAATAGCCGGCTATTGCTCAGTGGGATGGTCAAAAATTATGAAAAACGAGGATTCAAAAAAAATTCAAAAAATCTAAAAACGATGGGCTATAACCCATGTTTTTTTTTCATTTATGTCAAATCCTCAAAAATGATGAAAAACGGCGTGCTATAGTATGCCGTACGGTATGGCCTATAGCCCATGTTCAAAAATGATGAAAAACGAGGATAAAAAAAAGAATTCAAAAATTCAAAAAACAATGGACTATAACCCATGTTTTTTTTTTTTTTTTTTTTTTTCAAATCCTAAAGAGTGATGAAAAACGGCGTTCTACACTATGCCGTACGATATGGGCTATTAGACGAGCATCTAAAATGGGATAAAAAACGTCTAAAAATAGACGTCTAAAATACGTCTAAAAATAGACGTGTTTTAGACGTCTATTTTTAGACGTCTATTTTTAGACGTTTTTTATCCCATTTGTAGACGCACGTCTTATAGCCGGCTATTGCTCAGTGGGATGGTCAAAAATTAAGAAAAACGAGGATTAAAAAATAAATAAAAAAATCAAAAAACGATGGGCTATAACCCATGTTTTTTTCTTTTTCATTTTTTTCATATCCTCATAAATGATGAAAAACGGCGTGCTATAGTATGCCGTACGGTATGGGCTATAGCCCATGGTCAAAAATGATGAAAAATGAGGATAAAAATATAATTCAAATTTTCAAAAAACGATGGGCTATAACCCATGTTTTTGAAATTTTGATTTTTTTTCAAATCCTCAAAAATGATGAAAAACGGCGTGCTATAGTATGCCGTACGGTATGGGCTATAGCCCATGTTCAAAAATGATGAGAAACAAGGTTAATTATTGTTTTCAAAAATTCAAAAAACGATGGGCTATAACCCATGTTTTTTTTTGTTTTTTTTTTTTTCAAATCCTAAAAAGTGATGAAAAACGGCGTTCTACACTATGCCGTACGATATGGGCTATTAGACGAGCATCTAAAATGGGATAAAAAACGTCTAAAAATAGACGTCTAAAATACGTCTAAAAATAGACGTGTTTTAGACGTCTATTTTTAGACGTCTATTTTTAGACGTTTTTTATCCCATTTGTAGACGCACGTCTTATAGCCGGCTATTGCTCAGTGGGATGGTCAAAAATTAAGAAAAACGAGGATTAAAAAAAAATCAAAAAACGATGGGCTATAACCCATGTTTTTTTCTTTTTCATTTTTTTCATATCCTCATAAATGATGAAAAACGGCGTGCTATAGTATGCAGTACGGTATGGGCTATAGCCCATGGTCAAAAATGATGAAAAATGAGGATAAAAATATAATTCAAATTTTCAAAAAACGATGGGCTATAACCCATGTTTTTGAAATTTTTATTTTTTTTCAAATCCTCAAAAATGATGAAAAACGGCGTGCTATAGTATGCCGTACGGTATGGGCTATAGCCCATGTTCAAAAATGATGAAAAACAAGGTTAATTATTGTTTTCAAAAATTCAAAAAACGATGGGCTATAACCCATGTTTTTTTTTTGTTTTGTTTTTTATCCTCAAAAATGATGAAAAACGGCGTGCTATAGTATGCCGTACGGTATGGGCTATAGCCCATATGATGATGAAAAACGAGGATTTTTATTTTTTCAAAAATTAAAAAAACGATGGGCTATAACCCATGTTTTTTTGTTTGTTTTTTCAAATCCTCAAAAATGATGAAAAACGGCGTGCTATAGTATGCCGTACGGTATGGGCTATAGCCCATGTTCAAAAATGATGAAAAACGAGGTTAATTATTTTTTTCAAAAAATCTGAAAACGATGGGCTATAACCCATGTTTTTTTTTTTTTTTTCAAATCCTCAAAAATGATGAAAAACGGCGTGCTACAGTATGATGTACGATATGGGTTATTAGACGAGCGTCTAAAATGGGATAAAATACGTCTAAAAATAGACGTGTTTTAGATGTCTATTTTTAGACGTTTTTTAGACGTCTATTTTTAGACGTTTTTTATGCCATTTGTAGACGCACGTCTAATAGCCGGCTATTGCTCAGTGGGATGGTCAAAAATTATGAAAAACGAGGATTCAAAACAAATTCAAAAAATCTAAAAACTATGGGCTATAACCCATGTTTTTGAAATTTTGAATTTTTTTCAAATCCTCAAAAATGATGAAAAACGGCGTGCTATAGTATGCCGTACGGTATGGGCTATAACCCATGTTTTTCCTTTTTTTTTTTTTTTTTTTCAAATCCTCAAAAATGATGAAAAACGGCTTGCTATAGTATGCCGTACGGTATGGGCTATAGCCCATGGTCAAAAATGATGAAAAACGAGGATAAAAAAAAGAATTCAAAAATTCAAAAAACGATGGGCTATAAACCATGTTTTTTTTGTGTTTTTTTTTCAAATCCTCAAAAATGATGAAAAACGGCGTGCTATAGTATGCCGTACGGTAAAACTAGGTAAAAAAATTTTTTTATCAAAAAACGATAACCCATGTTTGTTTTTTTTTCATTATTTTCAAATCCTAAAAAGTGATGAAAAACGGCGTTCTACACTATGCCGTACGATATGGGCTATTAGACGAGCATCTAAAATGGGATAAAAAACGTCTAAAAATAGACGTCTAAAATACGTCTAAAAATAGACGTGTTTTAGACGTCTATTTTTAGACGTGTTTTAGACGTCTATTTTTAGACGTTTTTTAGACATCTATTTTTAGACGTTTTTTATCCCATTTGTAGACGCACGTCTAATAGCCGGCTATTGCTCAGTGGGATGGTCAAAAATTATGAAAAACGAGGAATAAAAAAAATATCTAAAAATCAAAAAACGATGGGCTATAACCCATGTTTTTTCTTTCATTTTTTTCATATCCTCAAAAATTATGAAAAACGGCGTGCTATAGTATGCCATACGATATGGGCTATAGCCCATGTTCAAAAATGATGAAAAACGAGGTTAATTATTTTTTTCAAAAAATCAAAAAACGATGGGCTATAACCCATGATTTTTTTTTTTTTCATTTTTTTCAAATCCTCAAAAATGATGAAAAACGGCGTGCTACAGTATGCCGTACGATATGGGCTATTAGACGAGCATCTAAAATGGGATAAAAAACGTCTAAAAATAGACGTCTAAAATACGTCTAAAAATAGACGTGTTTTAGACGTCTATTTTTAGACGTCTATTTTTAGACGTTTTTTATCCCATTTGTAGACGCACGTCTTATAGCCGGCTATTGCTCAGTGGGATGGTCAAAAATTAAGAAAAACGAGGATAAAAAAAAAAATCAAAAAATCAAAAAACGATGGGCTATAACCCATGTTTTTTTTTTTTTTTTCAAATCCTCAAAAATGATGAAAAACGGCGTGCTACAGTATGATGTACGATATGGGTTATTAGACGAGCGTCTAAAATGGGATAAAATACGTCTAAAAATAGACGTGTTTTAGATGTCTATTTTTAGACGTTTTTTAGACGTCTATTTTTAGACGTTTTTTATCCCATTTGTAGACGCACGTCTAATAGCCGGCTATTGCTCAGTGGGATGGTCAAAAATTATGAAAAACGAGGAATAAAAAAAAAATCTAAAAATCTAAAAACGATGGGCTATAACCCATGTTTTTTCTTTCATTTTTTTCATATCCTCAAAAATTATGAAAAACGGCGTGCTATAGTATGCCATACGATATGGGCTATAGCCCATGTTCAAAAATGATGCAAAACGAGGTTAATTATTTTTTTCAAAAAATCAAAAAACGATGGGCTATAACCCATGATTTTTTTTTTTTCATTTTTTTCAAATCCTCAAAAATGATGAAAAACGGCGTGCTACATATGCCGTACGATATGGGCTATTAGACGAGCATCTAAAATGGGATAAAAAACGTCTAAAAATAGACGTCTAAAATACGTCTAAAAATAGACGTGTTTTAGACGTCTATTTTTAGACGTCTATTTTTAGACGTTTTTTATCCCATTTGTAGACGCACGTCTTATAGCCGGCTATTGCTCAGTGGGATGGTCAAAAATTAAGAAAAACGAGGATTAAAAAAAAAATCAAAAAATCAAAAAACGATGGGCTATAACCCATGTTTTTTTCTTTTTCATTTTTTTCATATCCTCAAAAATGATGAAAAACGGCGTGCTATAGTATGCCGTACGGTATGGGCTATAGCCCATGGTCAAAAATGATGAAAAATGAGGATAAAAATATAATTCAAATTTTCAAAAAACGATGGGCTATAACCCATGTTTTTGAAATTTTGATTTTTTTTCAAATCCTCAAAAATGATGAAAAACGGCGTGCTATAGTATGCCGTACGGTATGGGCTATAGCCCATGTTCAAAAATGATGAAAAACAAGGTCAATTATTGTTTTCAAAAATTCAAAAAACGATGGGCTATAACCCATGTTTTTTTTTTGTTTTTTTTTTTATCCTCAAAAATGATGAAAAACGGCGTGCTATAGTATGCCGTACGGTATGGGCTATAGCCCATATGATGATGAAAAACGAGGATTTTTATTTTTTCAAAAATTAAAAAAACGATGGGCTATAACCCATGTTTTTTTTTGTTTTTTTTTTCAAATCCTCAAAAATGATGAAAAACGGCGTGCTATAGTATGCCGTACGGTATGGGCTATAGCCCATGTTCAAAAATGATGAAAAACGAGGTTAATTATTTTTTTCAAAAAATCTGAAAACGATGGGCTATAACCCATGTTTTTTTTTTTTTTTTCAAATCCTCAAAAATGATGAAAAACGGCGTGCTACAGTATGCCGTACGATATGGGTTATTAGACGAGCGTCTAAAATGGGATAAAATACGTCTAAAAATAGACGTGTTTTAGATGTCTATTTTTAGACGTTTTTTAGACGTCTATTTTTAGACGTTTTTTATCCCATTTGTAGACGCACGTCTAATAGCCGGCTATTGCTCAGTGGGATGGTCAAAAATTATGAAAAACGAGGATTAAATTTTTTTTCAAAAAATCTAAAAACGATGGGCTATAACCCATGTTTTTGAAATTTTGAATTTTTTTCAAATCCTCAAAAATGATGAAAAACGGCGTGCTATAGTATGCCGTACGGTATGGGCTATAACCCATGTTTTTCCTTTTTTTTTTCTTTTTTTTCAAATCCTCAAAAATGATGAAAAACGGCTTGCTATAGTATGCCGTACGGTATGGGCTATAGCCCATGGTCAAAAATGATGAAAAACGAGGATAAAAAAAAGAATTCAAAAATTCAAAAAACGATGGGCTATAAACCATGTTTTTTTTGTGTTTTTTTTTTCAAATCCTCAAAAATGATGAAAAACGGCGTGGTATAGTATGCCGTACGATATGGGCTATAGCCCATGTTCAAAAATGATGAAAAACGAGGTTAATTATTTTTTTCAAAAATTCAAAGAACGATGGGCTATAACCCATGATTTTTTTTTTTTTCATTTTTTTCAAATCCTCAAAAATGATGAAAAACGGCGTGCTACAGTATGCCGTACGATATGGGCTATTAGACGAGCATCTAAAATGGGATTAAAAACGTCTAAAAATAGACGTCTAAAATACGTCTAAAAATAGACGTGTTTTAGACGTCTATTTTTAGACGTCTATTTTTAGACGTTTTTTATCCCATTTGTAGACGCACGTCTTATAGCCGGCTATTGCTCAGTGGGATGGTCAAAAATTAAGAAAAACGAGGATTGAAAAAAAATCTAAAAATCTAAAAACGATGGGCTATAACCCATGTTTTTTTCTTTTTCATTTTTTTCATATCCTCAAAAATGATGAAAAACGGCGTGCTATAGTATGCCGTACGGTATGGGCTATAGCCCATGTTCAAAAATGATGAAAAACAAGGTTAATTATTTTTTTCAAAAAATCTGAAAACGATGGGCTATAACCCATCTTTTTTTTTTTTTTTTCAAATCCTCAAAAATGATGAAAAACGGCGTGCTACAGTATGCCGTACGATATGGGTTATTAGACGAGCGTCTAAAATGGGATAAAATACGTCTAAAAATAGACGTGTTTTAGATGTCTATTTTTAGACGTTTTTTAGACGTCTATTTTTTGACGTTTTTTATCCCATTTGTAGACGCACGTCTAATAGCCGGCTATTGCTCAGTGGGATGGTCAAAAATTATGAAAAACGAGGATTCAAAAAAAATTCAAAAAATCAAAAAACGATGGGCTATAACCCATGTTTTTTTTTCATTTTTTTCATATCCTCAAAAATTATGAAAAACGGCGTGGTATAGTATGCCATACGATATGGGCTATAGCCCATGTTCAAAAATGATGAAAAACGAGGTTAATTATTTTTTTCAAAAATTCAAAGAACGATGGGCTATAACCCATGATTTTTTTTTTTTTCATTTTTTTCAAATCCTCAAAAATGATGAAAAACGGCGTGCTACAGTATGCCGTACGATATGGGCTATTAGACGAGCATCTAAAATGGGATAAAAAACGTCTAAAAATAGACGTCTAAAATACGTCTAAAAATAGACGTGTTTTAGACGTCTATTTTTAGACGTCTATTTTTAGACGTTTTTTATCCCATTTGTAGACGCACGTCTTATAGCCGGCTATTGCTCAGTGGGATGGTCAAAAATTAAGAAAAACGAGGATTAAAAAAAAATCAAAAAATCTAAAAACGATGGGCTATAACCCATGTTTTTTTCTTTTTCATTTTTTTCATATCCTCAAAAATGATGAAAAACGGCGTGCTATAGTATGCCGTACGGTATGGGCTATAGCCCATGGTCAAAAATGATGAAAAATGTGGATAAAAATATAATTCAAATTTTCAAAAAACGATGGGCTATAACCCATGTTTTTGAAATTTTGATTTTTTTTCAAATCCTCAAAAATGATGAAAAACGGCGTGCTATAGTATGCCGTACGGTATGGGCTATAGCCCATGTTCAAAAATGATGAAAAACAAGGTTAATTATTGTTTTCAAAAATTCAAAAAACGATGGGCTATAACCCATGTTTTTTTTTTTTTTTTTTTTTATCCTCAAAAATGATGAAAAACGGCGTGCTATAGTATGCCGTACGGTATGGGCTATAGCCCATATGATGATGAAAAACGAGGATTTTTATTTTTTCAAAAATTAAAAAAACGATGGGCTATAACCCATGTTTTTTTTTTTTTTTTTTTCAAATCCTCAAAAATGATGAAAAACGGCGTGCTATAGTATGCCGTACGGTATGGGCTATAGCCCATGTTCAAAAATGATGAAAAACAAGGTTAATTATTTTTTTCAAAAAATCTGAAAACGATGGGCTATAACCCATGTTTTTTTGTTTTTTTTTTAATCCTCAAAAATGATGAAAAACGGCGTGCTACAGTATGCCGTACGATATGGGTTATTAGACGAGCGTCTAAAATGGGATAAAATACGTCTAAAAATAGACGTGTTTTAGATGTCTATTTTTAGACGTCTATTTTTTGACGTTTTTTATCCCATTTGTAGACGCACGTCTAATAGCCGGCTATTGCTCAGTGGGATGGTCAAAAATTATGAAAAACGAGGATTCAAAAAAAATTCAAAAAATCTAAAAACGATGGGCTATAACCCATGTTTTTGAAATTTAGATTTTTTTTCAAATCCTCAAAAATGATGAAAAACGGCGTGCTATAGTATGCCGTACGGTATGGGCTATAACCCATGTTTTTCCTTTTTTTTTTCTTTTTTTTCAAATCCTCAAAAATGATGAAAAACGGCTTGCTATAGTATGCCGTACGGTATGGGCTATAGCCCATGGTCAAAAATGATGAAAAACGAGGATAAAAAAAAGAATTAAAAAATTCAAAAAACGATGGGCTATAAACCATGTTTTTTTTGTGTTTTTTTTTTCAAATCCTCAAAAATGATGAAAAACGGCATGCTATAGTATGCCGTACGGTAAAACTAGGTTAATTTTTTTTTAATCAAAAAACGATGGGCTATAACCCATGTTTTTTTTTTTTTTTCATTATTTTCAAATCCTAAAAAGTGATGAAAAACGGCGTTCTACACTATGCCGTACGATATGGGCTATTAGACGAGCATCTAAAATGGGATAAAAAACGTCTAAAAATAGACGTCTAAAATACGTCTAAAAATAGACGTGTTTTAGACGTCTATTTTTAGACGTGTTTTAGACGTCTATTTTTAGACGTTTTTTAGACATCTATTTTTAGACGTTTTTTATCCCATTTGTAGACGCACGTCTAATAGCCGGCTATTGCTCAGTGGGATGGTCAAAAATTATGAAAAACGAGGAATAAAAAAAAAATCTAAAAATCAAAAAACGATGGGCTATAACCCATGTTTTTTCTTTCATTTTTTTCATATCCTCAAAAATTATGAAAAACGGCGTGCTATAGTATGCCATACGATATGGGCTATAGCCCATGTTCAAAAATGATGAAAAACGAGGTTAATTATTTTTTTCAAAAAATCAAAAAACGATGGGCTATAACCCATGATTTTTTTTTTTCATTTTTTTCAAATCCTCAAAAATATTTTTAGACGTTGACGACGACGACGACGTTGACGACGACGACGACGACGACGTTTTTTTTAATTTTTGGAGATGCGGAGGATGAGAAACATTAGTTTCTCATCCTCCGCAACACTATCCTCTCATACACCGCTATACTTTTAAGTATGTTGCGGTAGAGAACGTCATCATTTTGGACCATGGTCCCATGGTCAAAAATTATGAAAAACGAGGTTAATTCTTTTTTCAAAAATTCAACAAACGATGGGCTATAACCCATGTTTTGTTTGTTTTTTCATTTTTTTTCAAATCCTCAAAAATGATGAAAAATGGCGTGCTATAGTATGCCGTATGGTATGGGCTATAGCCCATGGTCAAAAATTCAAAAAACGAGGATAAAAAAAAGAATTCAAAAATTCAAAAAACGATGGACTATAACCCATGATTTTTATTTTATTTTCATTTTTTTCATTAGACGTGTTTTAGACGTCTATTTTTAGACGTTTTTTAGACGTCTATTTTTAGACGTTTTTTATCCCATTTGTAGACGCACGTCTAATAGCCGGCTATTGCTCAGTGGGATGGTCAAAAATTATGAAAAACGAGGATTAAAAAAAAAATCAAAAAATCAAAAAACGATGGGCTATAACCCATGCTTTTTTTTCTTTTTTTTCATATCCTCAAAAATTATGAAAAACGGCGTGGTATAGTATGCCATACGATATGGGCTATAGCCCATGTTCAAAAATGATGAAAAACTAGGTTAATTATTTTTTTCAAAAATTAAAAAAACGATGGGCTATAACCCATGATTTTTTTTTTTTTCATTTTTTTCAAATCCTCAAAAATGATGAAAAACGGCGTGCTACAGTATGCCGTACGATATGGGCTATTAGACGAGCATCTAAAATGGGATAAAAAACGTCTAAAAATAGACGTCTAAAATACGTCTAAAAATAGACGTGTTTTAGACGTCTATTTTTAGACGTTTTTTAGACGTCTATTTTTAGACGTTTTTTATACCATTTGTAGACGCACGTCTAATAGCCGGCTATTGCTCAGTGGGATGGTCAAAAATTATGAAAAACGAGGATTCAAAAAAAATTCAAAAAATCTAAAAACGATGGGCTATAACCCATGTTTTTGAAATTTTGATTTTTTTTCAAATCCTCAAAAATGATGAAAAACGGCGTGCTATAGTATGCCGTACGGTATGGGCTATAGCCCATGTTCAAAAATGATGAAAAACTAGGTTAATTATTGTTTTCAAAAATTCAAAAAACGATGGGCCCATGTTTTTCCTTTTTTTTTTCTTTTTTTTTCAAATCCTCAAAAATAATGAAAAACGGCTTGCTATAGTATGCCGTACGGTATGGGCTATAGCCCATGGTCAAAAATGATGAAAAACAAGGATAAAAAAAAGAATTCAAAAATTCAAAAAACGATGGACTATAACCCATGTTTTTTTTTTTTATCCTCAAAAATGATGAAAAACGGCGTGCTATATATGCCGTACGGTAAAACGAGGTTAATTATTTTTTTCAAAAAATCTAAAAACGATGGGCTATAAACCATGTTTTTTTTGTGTTTTTTTTTTAATCCTCAAAAATTATGAAAAACGGCGTGCTATAGTATGCCGTACGGTATGGGCTATAGCCCATGGTCAAAAATGATGAAAAACAAGGATTTTTTTTTCTTTCAAAAATTCAAAAAATGATGGGCTATAACCCATGTTTTTTTTTTCAAATCCTCAAAAATGATGAAAAACGGCGTGCTATAGTATGCCGTACGGTATGGGCTATAGCCCATGGTCAAAAATGATGAAAAACGAGGATTTTTATTTTTTCAAAAATTCAAAAAACGATGGGCAACCCATGTTTTTTTTTTCAAATCCTCAAAAATGATGAAAAACGGCGTGCTATAGTATGCCGTACGTTATGGGCTATAGCCCATGTTCAAAAATGATGAAAAACGAGGTTAATTATGTTTTTTCAAAAAATCTAAAAACGATGGGCTATGACCCATGTTTTTTTTTTTTTTTTTTTTTTTCAAATCCTCAAAAATGATGAAAAACGGCGTGCTACAGTATGCCGTACGATATGGGCTATTAGACGAGCGTCTAAAATGGGATAAAAAACGTCTAAAAATAGACGTCTAAAATACGTCTAAAAATAGACGTGTTTTAGACGTCTATTTTTAGACGTCTATTTTTAGACGTTTTTTATCCCATTTGTAGACGCACGTCTAATAGCCGGCTATTGCTCAGTGGGATGGTCAAAAATTAAGAAAAACGAGGATTAAAAAAAAATCAAAAAATCTAAAAACGATGGGCTATAACCCATGTTTTTTTTTTCATTTTTTTCATATCCTCAAAAATTATGAAAAACGGCGTGCTATAGTCTGCCATACGATATGGGCTATAGCCCATGTTCAAAAATGATGAAAAACGAGGTTAATTATTCTTTTCAAAAAATCAAAAAACGATGGGCTATAAACCATGTTTTTTTTGTGTTTTTTTTTCAAATCCTCAAAAATGATGAAAAACGGCGTGCTATAGTATGCCGTACGGTATGGGCTATAGCCAAAAAATAGCCAAAAAATCTAAAAACGATGGGCTATAACCCATGTTTTTTTTTTTTTTTTTTTTCATATCCTCAAAAATTATGAAAAATGGCGTGCTATAGTATGCCATACGATATGGGCTATAGCCCATGTTCAAAAATGATGAAAAACGAGGTTAATTATTTTTTTCAAAAAATCAAAAAACGATGGGCTATAACCCATGATTTCTTTTTTCATTTTTTTCAAATCCTCAAAAATATTTTTAGACGTTTTTTAGCCCATTTGTAGACGCACGTCTAATAGACGACGACTACGACGACGACGTTGACGACGACGACGACGACGACGACGACGACGACGACGACGACGACGACGACGACGACGACGACGACGACGACCACGACGTTGACGACGTTGACGACGTTGACGACGACGACGTTGACGACGACGACGACGACGACGACGACGACGACGACGACGACGACGACGACGACGACGACGACGACGATGACGACGACGTTGACGACGACGTTGACGACGACGACGACGACGACGTTGACGACGACGACGACGATTTGAATTTTTTTTTTAAATCTAAAAACGATGGGCTATAACCCATCGTTTTTTTCCCCATTTTTTTCAAATCCTCAAAAATGATGAAAAACAGCGTGCTATAGTATGCCGTACGGTATGGGCTATTGTAGACGAGCGTCTAGAAATGGGATAAAAACGTCTAAAAATAGACGTCTAAAACACGTCTAAAAATGTACGTGTTTTAGACGTCTATTTTTAGACGTTTTTTATCCCATTTTTGACCATGGGCTATAGCCCATAGCGTACGGCAT
Source organism: Protomyctophum parallelum (assembly GCF_964188405.1). Lineage (NCBI taxonomy): Eukaryota > Metazoa > Chordata > Actinopteri > Myctophiformes > Myctophidae > Protomyctophum > Protomyctophum parallelum. Next base: position 22,731,993 of record NC_139699.1, read on the forward strand.
ACTATAGCACGCCGTTTTTCATCATTTTTGAGGATTTGAAGAAAAAATATCAAAAAATCTAATAACGATGGGCTATAACCCATCGTTTTTTTTTTTTTTTTCATTTTTTTCAAATCCTCAAAAATGATGAAAAACAGCGTGCCATAGTGGGCTATAGCCCATACCGTACGGCATACTATAGCACACACCGTTTTTCGTCATTTTTGAGGATTTGGAAAAAAAATCAAAAATCAAAAAACGATGGGCTATAACCCATCGTTTTTTCCCCATTTTTTTTTTATCCTCAAAAATGATGAAAAACGGCGTGCTATAGTATGCCGTACGGTATGGGCTATTGTAGACGAGCGTCTAAAAATGGGATAAAAACGTCAAAAATAGACGTCTAAAACACGTCTAAAAATAGACGTGTTTTAGACGTCTATTTTTAGACGTGTTTTATCCCATTTTTGACCATGGGCTATAGCCCATACCGTACGGCATACTATAGCACGCCGTTTTTCGTCATTTTTGAGGATTTGAAAAAAAATCAAAAAATCAAAAAACGATGGGCTATAACCCATGGTGTTTTTTTTTTCTCCATTTTTTTCCAATCCTCAAAAATGATGAAAAACGGCGTGCTATAGTATGCTGTACGGTATGGGCTATTAGACGAGCGTCTAAAAATGGGATAAAAACGTCTAAAAATAGACGTCTAAAACACGTCAAAAAATAGACGTGTTTCATACGTCTATTTTTAGACGTTTTTATCCCATTTTTGACCATGGGCTATAGCCCATACCATACGGCATACTATAGCACGCCGTTTTTCAACATTTTTGAGAATTGAAAAATAATCAAAAAACGATGGGCTATAACCCATCGTTTTTTTTTCTTCATTTTTTTCAAATCCTCAAAAATGATAAAGGCTATAGTATGCCGTACGGTATGGGCTATTAGATGAGCGTCTAAAAATGGGATAAAAACGTCTAAAAATAGACGTCTAAAACACGTCTAAAAATAGACGTGTTTTAGACGTCTATTTTTAGACGTGTTTTATCCCATTTTTGACCATGGGCTATAGCCCATACCGTACGGCATACTATAGCACGCCGTTTTTCGTCATTTTTGAGGATTTGAAAAAAAATCTAAAAATCTAAAAACGATGGGCTATAACCCATGGTGTTTTTTTTTCATTTTTTTCAAATCCTCAAAAATGATGAAAAACGGCGTGCTATAGTATGCCGTGCGGTATGGGCTATTAGACGAGCGTCTAAAAATGGGATAAAAACGTCTTAAAATAGACGTCTAAAACACGTCTAAAAATAGACGTGTTTTCGACGTCTATTTTTAGACGTTTGTTATCCCATTTTTGACCATGGGCTACAGCCCATACCATACGGCATGCTATAGCACGCCGTTTTTCATCATTTTTGAGGATTTGAAAAAAATGAAAAAAATCAAAAAACGATGGGCTATAACCCATTGTTTTTTCCCCATTTTTTTCAAATCCTCAAAAATGATGAAAAACGGCGTGCTATAGTATGCCGTACGGTATGGGCTATTGTAGACGAGCGTGTACACTGTACACTGGAAATTTTCTTCCTCCTTATATATCTTTTTTTAGGGTGAGAAAAGAATCATGGCACTCCATCGTTAATGTAACACAGCTCTGTTTACACCTTCACTATATTCAATATTTATTTGTACTAGAGATGCAACCGATCCGATATTATATCGGTATCGGCCTCCGATCCAGCTTAATTAATGTATCGGAGGTCGGATTTGACATACCGATACACGCTCCGATACAGGAGGGGGACACGTGTTTAATGTTTACAGTCTGTCCTGCACAGACAGTGCAGTGAGCGAATCCAACCTCCAGTATGTACAGACTGCAAACAGACACTATAGAAAAAAGCCCCACTAAGGTGCAATATGCAAGAGAATGGAATCACTTACAGACTTAATAGTAGTAATAGTAATAAAAGTATAAAGTTTACCCGTCATCGCACGGATGATGACGGATCAGTCAAATCACTGCATGCGCAGTTCAGTTGTGTGGTGGAGCCTATCATCTAGTTGCGTTCTGACATTGTTGATGAGATTGCTCTTGTAATCCATTCTTCTGCTATATATTTACTGCACACACGTGCTGTTTAGCGCTATGTGATTCAATCTTTGTAACTTTATTATTGCCATTGAAAAAAATGCTGCTGTGACGACGCTGCTGTGACGACGACGATGATGATGAAGAATAAGCGCGTCGTCGTCGCGGTAAAATCCGTCTTTATATAATTGGCTCAGTTATCAAACCATGACATTGTTGTCAGAAGCTCAAACACTGATTCAGATTGTAAGTGTAGTGCAATTCTTAAGACAGACAGAGTTTGCAAACTAAAGTAGCAACACAACACCAGCTAGCACCAAAACAAACGTCCTGAGGTATTTCTTTTCTCCCCGAGTTCTGTCGGTAAGGCTCAGGGCTTTTGTCACATGAAAGCGCAGCTGATTCCCGGTATCGCATTAGGGGTAAAAAGGTACCACGTGTATATAGCAATAATAATAATAATTATTATTATTATTATTATTATTATTATTATTATTATTATTATTATTATTATTATTATTATTAATAATAATAATAATAATAATAATAGAATGAATTAACAGGTTACATGCAGGCATCACTTTAGGGGTAAAATGTACCTTTGCATAATAATAATCCATAGTATTAATTAACAGGTTGCCATTCCCTTAAGGTTTACAGGTTAAACAGTTCATATTCTTATTTTTACAGGTTAAACACTTAACCATAAACATCCCCTCTTTGAATTTTTTTGTATTCATTTGTTTTGCTATGTAGCCTACAGCAAATATCGGATCGGCAAATATCGGATATCGGGAAATTTCAAAATTAATATATCGGATCGGATCGGAATTGAAAAATCAGTATCGTTGCATCTCTAATTTGTACATGAATTGTTTTATCTGGATTGTCATATTCCACTTTTGCTTTGGCAATGTAAACGTTTTCTCATTCCAATAAAGCTCCTTTGAATTGAATAGAATTGAATTGAGAGAGAGTTTTTTGATTGATTGATTGAAATATTTATTAACAGTTTGTAGAATTTACAGTACATTTTAAGCACAAACTCAATACAAAGACTGTCAAGAGAGAGAGAGAGAGAGAGAGAGAGAGAGAGAGAGAGAGAGAGAGAGAGAGAGAGAGAGAGAGAGAGAGAGAGAGAGAGAGAGAGCTCCATTGCAGCAGCAGCAGCACTCTTCTTGGGTGAGCTGGGAGGCCATGCAGGCTGCAGGAGACTATAGCCTAGCCTTTTCCTGGACCTCTGCCAAGCGAGGCAATCAATGCAGCCTGCGGAGTGACGGAGTGAGTCCATGGAAGGAATTAAGGCACAAACACAGTCATTTTCTTTCTTTATTTCAGTCCGTCCATGTGTCTCTGAGCGACTGCATGCTGCAGGGATGGGATAAGGAACACCCATCTTGGACGAGGTTCACTATTGTTCCTCGTTTCACCTTTTTCTTTCACCACTCTCCCTTAATTCTCTCTGCATGCAGGCTGCAAGAGTGGATCCCGTCTCTCTCTCTCTCTCTCTCTCTCTCTCTCTCTCTCTCTCTCTCTCTCTCTCTCTCTCTCTCTCTCTTCACCTCTTATTTTCTTCGACAATTTTGTTTAAATGTGTGCGTGTGCGTTTGCGTGCGTCACATCGTCAGCCAAAAGCCAAGCCAACCGAGCCAGCCAGTGTTTCAGAGCTGGCTGAATTCAGCGGCTGACCCAATTCTATGTTGAATGAAATCAAAACATATACATACACAATGTCTGTGTTCTGACCGGACAGATCTGGGGACAGATTAGCAGCAGGAGGGGAACTGAAATGTACAAGCTATAGTGTATAGTTCCACTCAATGCTGCCATCTATGCCATAGGCATAGATGGACCAATAGCAGGGACGTGCACACATAGACATCAAAGGGGGGCTTCAGCCCCTGCCTTTTTTCCCGGTCTGTAAAACAACTGTCCTCTCCAGACCACGAATGCAGCACTTAATGGTGAAAGGAATACAAATGCCACTCCTTTCCATGCCATGCCGGAAGGCAGCATTCAGGAGAATTGCTTCCCCCCCCCCCCCCCCCCCCGAAGTCTCCTGAACTTGAACACAGTATTTTGCGTGGAACAAATTTGTTTAGAAATCCAATTTGGCACATCGCATCTCCACTAGCTAAAGAGTGCTGGGGTTGCGCCCCGAAAATAGCTGATCAACAAGCTCTCAACGTGTCGCAAGCTTGTAGATCTGCTATTTTCACTACTTTTGTTCAAAAGTGCCCTCTTACGGGATTTCAGCCCCTGCCCCTCTAACACTCTCTGCACAGTCCCTGTAGTGGTGGCTCATTCATTATATTTTTTTCTGGGTTGTTTTTCTGCGGTTGTACTAGAAGCTGTCTCGTCAAGAAAGATCAAGTAGCAGGAGAGTTTTGCCAAAAACTGGATGTCTCTGCCTGCCTGGCTGCCCAGAGTCTTGTTGGCTTCAGGTGGAACTTTCACATTCTGCAAACGGCCCGTTACGGTTTGTCCCCAAAAATACTGCGTTTGTTATTTTATTTCTTCCACAGTTCCCATGCACTGAGCATTTTTGTAGTCTAATAGACGTCTAAATAGCAAACAAAAAATGGTCTAAAAACTAAAAATAGTCTAAAAAGCCTGGCCTGGCTAATCAAGGTCTAAATGTAGACCGTCTATAGATGTTGAAACGACGTTGTTTCAACGTCTAATCTAAGCCTAGACTGCAAAAAAACTTTAATTTTAGACAATTTTTACCCCATTTGTCTGTCTGTCTGTCTGTCTGTCTGTCTGTCTGTCTGTCTGTCTGTCTGTCTGTCTGTCTGTCTGTCTGTCTGTCTGTCTGTCTGTCTGTCTGTCTGTCTGTCTGTCTGTCTGCCTGCCTGCCTTCCTGCCTTCCTGCCTGCCTGCCTGCCTGCCTGCCTGCCTCGTCCGTCCGTTCAGCGTACCAACAGGGGGGCGCTGTTGCACTTCAGACAGGTCTGATTTTATATAAGGAGGATGTGTACAGTATTTGTTAAAATTCTGTTTTTTATGTGCACACGCCCACCAGTTCATTAAAGAGGGAGTGCCACAATTTTTGTATTTTTCCAGTTTTTCATGTGTCTTATGAGACGACAGTACTTCATTAGACACCCTGGAGTCGTTTTTATGTGCAATGGTGTATTAACTTTGTATTTAGGGTTTCTTCCTGGAGGCTGAACCCTTGACAATCAAACGGGCCAATGAAATAAACAGTAATATAGTGACATCACACTATCAGCCCCTCCCCTAACCCCTCCCCCTTCATCATACAACTACAGCTGTGAGTGCGGCTTCAGTTCAGGTGGATCACCACCCATCATTTATCACCGGAAATGGCGGTAAGCGTTGTATCAAAAAAATAGGCTTCAATTGACCTACATCTACGGCAATGGCGCTGAAGAATTAATGAACGGTGGGGGTGCCCACATTTGAACAAATACTGTACATTTCTTTGAAATTATACCTCCTTATATAACAATAAGATCTGATGATCATGTTTTAGGGTGGAAACAAATCACGGCACTCCATCTTTAAGTATGCCTGGTTTGCCTGGTGGGTGGTGATGGGTGGTGATCACCTGAACTGAAGCCGCAACCACAGCTGTTGTATGATAAAGGGGGAGGGGTTAGGGGTGGGGATGATATTGTGATGTCACTATATCACTGTTTTTTTCCATTGGCACGTTTGACTGTCAAGGTTTCAGCCTCCAGGAAGAAACCCTAAATACAAAGGGAAGACATCATTGCACATAAGAACCACACCAAGGGAGGTCTAATGAAGTACTGTCACCTCATAAACAAATGAAAAACTGGAATACAATTCAAACGTTAACAGTTTGCAGAACAGAGCACAGTAAAGTACAGTTCAACACAAGGTCTACTAAGATGATTTAAAAACCAAGAACGCCCTATGTGGCTCGTTTCCATTGCGGTCCTTCATTCTCAATTCATCAGAATTGAATATGACCCAAATATCCAGTCAACACATGACTGGTGTGAATACACACACACATGCACATTGCACGCACGCACACACACACACACACACACACACACACACACACACACACACACACACACACACACACACACACACACACACACACACACACACACACACACACGCACACACACGCACACGCACACACACATGCACACGCACGCACGCACACACACACACACACACACACACACACACGGTTCAAAGCAATGACCAGCCAGCAGCAGTAGTACATGGGGACAAAGGTTGGATTCATACGTCCAAACTGGCTCCAGTCAGCTTCCTATTAAAAAGCCCTCAGCATGGCAGTACAGGATGTTAGAGGCGGTTGTTTTTTAGCGCAGAGCAAACGGCCTCGTTGACACTTCAAACCACAGTTAGTTCAGGTGGCAGAGCTTCTCTGATGACACACAGAGAGAGACCCACCATACCATACCTATACCGTACTGTACCGTACCGTACCGTACCGTACCGTAACGTACCATAACGTAACGTAACGTACCATACCGTACCGTACCGTACCGTACCGTACCGTACCGTACCATACCATACCATACCATACCATACCTATACCGTACTGTACCGTAACGTAACGTACCATACCGTAACGTACCGTACCATACCGTACCGTACCGTACCGTACCGTACCGTACCATAACATACCGTACCATACCGTAACTTACCGTACCGTAAAGTACCATAACGTACCGTAACGTACCGTACAATACCATACCATACCGTAACGTACCATACCGTAACGTACCATACCGTAACGTACCATACTGTACCATACCGTAATGTACCGTACCATACCATACCGTAACGTACCGTACCGTACCGTACCGTACCATACCATAACGTGCCATACTGTACCATACCGTAACGTACCGTACCATACCGTACCATACTGTACCATACCGTAACATACCGTACCATACCATACCGTAGCGTACCATACCGTACCATACCGTACCATACCGTACCATACCGTACCATACCGTAACGTACCGTAACGTACCATACCGTACTGTACCATACCGTAACATACCATACCGTACCATACCGTACCATACCGTAACGTACCATACCGTAACGTACCATACCGTACCATACCGTACCATACCGTACCGTACCGTAACGTACCGTACCGTACCACACCGTACCATACCGTACCATACCGTACCACACCGTACCATACCGTACCATACCGTACCGTACCGTACCGTACCGTACCGTACCATACCGTACCATACCGTACCACACCGTACCATACCGTACCATACCGTACCGTACCGTGACGTACCGCACCGCACCGCACCGTAACGTAACGTAACGTACCGTAACGTACCGTACCGTAACATAACGTAACGTACCATAACGAACCATACTGTAACGTACCATACCGTAACGTACCATAACGTACCATACCGTAACGTACAATTTACAATTTAGGCATTTAGCAGACGCTCTTAATCCAGAGCGACTTACATTAAGCAAGAACAAAAAAGCATGGGAATACATCACATAAGAACATTTATCATGAAACATGCGTAAGCTAAGAAAGTAACAGTGGAATATCTATATGATGAAACTATACATATAAACTATACATCTATACTACTATGCTATACATATTAGCCGAGTAAATCTATGAAAAAAAAGCACCTTATCCTAAAAAAATTGCAACAAAAGGTTTCTCAACTGTTTTTTGTAGTATTAGGTGTCCCTAATAACATACTAAAAGTTTACCAAAGTTTGATCACCCGAAAGGTGTTATTTTCAAGATGGCGTCCAAGATCGCCAAAAAATCATTAAAATAGCTTAACTCCTTCATTATTTATCGTAGACAAATATTTTTTGTGTCTAACCCTATGTTTTTGGGGCCTGTGAATCCAGTGGACTTGTCCAAATGGCAGAGATACAATTAGATCATTGTGAAATCCAATATCATGTGTGTGACTCTATTAAAACCCTCTGAAATGGACACCCGTTTTCAGGTAGTCCCCCAAATGTGATGTTGTAGGGGCGTGGCATGAACCACATTAAATATATTTTTAGGAAGGCTTTCTTTCTTTCTTTATTTTTCTTTCTTTTTCTTTCTCACCTTTATTTATACTCGGAATACAGGCTAGCAGTGCCAGTGTGCTCACAGGGGCTGACAGTCATTTCAGCTAGTGGCAAAGCATACTAAAGTAGCCTGACCATGAGTGCTGGAGAAACTTGCAAAATTTGCCATGAAGCATTAAGAGATGCTTCTGATGTGGTTGAAGTCCGTCAGAAGGGAGCTGATGGAATCAACAGTGCAAGTGTGCGAAGAGGGGATGACATAGTCATTTCAGCTGGTGAAAAAGTACACTCAAAATGTCGACAGCAGTACATAAATCCCAAAAACATTATACTCCAACAAAAAACTAAAGTTGATGAGCCACCAAAAAGAAGTGCCAGTCTATTCTGTGGGACTACAGTACTTACTCAGTAGGCTCACATGACATAATCATCAAAGTGCAGCCTTTAGATATGTACAGACAGATACATTTGTGGAGTCAATTCTTGAGTGTTGTGACAATCACTCAGATGAATTGGCCTTCACCGTCAAAGGCAGAATTGAATATTATTCAAAGACATAGTGACAATGAGGGAAAGGACTTCACAAATACTGAGATCTTATTTTAACGCACAAGCAAAGGATGAAGAAACACAAAGACAAGTGATCATTGAAACAGCAGCAAGATTGATTAAAAGTGATATCAAGTCCAATGTCCCCAATGTTACCAATCAGTATCCAAGTGCAAAGTCACTTGAGCTTGATTCTGCCCTTTCATTTGTTCCTGGCACTTTGCAGACATGTTAAATTGTCTTTTTGTGGGTAAGGAGACAAGCCGGGAATGTTGCAGCAATTGGACAGGAAATTGTCCAAGCAGTACGACCACGTGCCATTGTAGCTCCCTTACAAGTTGGTCTTGCAGTGCAGGCACATCATTTGTATCGATCACGATTCCTTGTGGACACTCTTAATGGGATGGGATTTAGTTCATCGTATGCAGAAGTCTTGCATTTAGAAAAGAATGCAGCTTCAATTACCCCAGATATGTTAGCGGACATAGATTTGCCAGACATAGCTCTTCTTTTTGCTGGTGACAATGTTGACCACAATATTCTTACTATCGATGGCCGGGGGACCTTCCACGGAATGGATATCATAGCAGCACTCACACCAGGGCGAAAGAAGGATTGTGTAATTCCAAGGAAACAGATTACCACCCTGGATTTTTCAATGCAGAGTAAAATCCCAATCATCGAACATCGAGCAAGAAATCAAACAAAACTATACTGGATTTGATCCCACCAACTGAACAGTATGTCCTTGACGGTGGCTCCCTGATTCATCGCTTGCCATGGAAAAGCAGTGACAGTTATGGTGCTATTGCGCGGTCCTATGCTGACTTTACCATATACCATTATGGTAAAGCAGCTTTGGTTTTTGATGGTTATAGTGACACTCCTTCCATCAAAGACAATACGCATCCGCGACGTGGGCAAAGCACCCACCCAGTCGTTAGCTTCACTGCACAAACTGAGTTTGTGGGAAGAAAGGATGACTTCCTCTCCAGATCTTCTAACAAACAAGGACTTATTAAGCTTGTCACTGAGGAACTGCAGAAGAAGGGCTGCACTGTTATCAATGCACCAAGGGATGCAGACGTGGACATTGTCATGGTTGCAATCAAGGCGTCACAACATCAGTCCACAACCTTGATAGGGGAAGATACAGATTTGCTCGTTCTTCTTCTCTATCATGCTGAGACGAACAATAGAGGCCTCTATTTCCGTTCGGACAAATCCAAGGTTCCAAAAGTGTATGACATCAGCGAGATGAAACAAGTCCTGGGTAGAGACTTGTGTTCTCAGATGCTGTTTGTTCATGCTTACACAGGATGTGACACAACTTCACGCATTTTTGGTGTTGGCAAAAAGACAGCGTTCCAGAAACTTGTGAAGGGTGAATCAACCATTCAGACCTGTGCGAATGGGTTTCTGCTCCCAAATCAAGCAAACAATGTCATAGAAGACCTTGGGAGAAAGGCAATGGCAGTTATGTTTGGTGGCAAGAATACAGATTCTCTTGCGTCTTTGCGCTACAAACTTCTAAACAAGAAAATTGTGTCTGCCAAATCATTTGTCAAACCAGAACATCTCCCTCCTACAGAGTCCTCGACTAAATATCACTGCCAAAGAGTTTATTACCAGATCATGGTGTGGACTCAAATGGAGAGTGAATCCGGTGGATTGGGGATGGAAATTGGAGGACAATCACTTTGTGCCAGTTATGACCAATATAACTGCTGCCCCAGAAAGCCTACTGCATATGGTCCATTGTAATTGCAAAACCGCCTGCCGAACACAACGGTGTAGTTGCAGACGATACGGATTGCCATGCATGCCTGCTTGTGGACCATGTCAAGTCGATAATTGTGAGAATCCGCATAATCAACCTTTATGGGAGGAAGAGTGTGATGACTAATTGTCAATCTGGTGTGGATAAAAAAAAAGAAAATACAAAAAAATACAAAAAATACAAAAGAAAAAAATACTATAGGGGTTAGCGGTACTGAGCCTTCACGTGGCAGCCCTGTTTTGACTAATTTCACAGTACCACATGGTAATAATGCATGTATTCCCAAAATAAAACAACAAAATCACCAATGCTGGGCATTATGGCACATGGAAAAAGGAAAAAATCCATTTATATTGGAAAACGTTAATAATTGTTAACACAAATACACTTATAACCCTATTATAAAGACAATTGTTATTATAATCACTTCACTATAATTTTATTTATAATTTATATAAGATAATTGGATTATTAGATAACCAAAATATAGGGTTAGACACCAAAATTACTTGTCTAGGATGAATAATCGATGAGTAATGGTATATTTAAGAACTGGCGGCGGCCATCTTGAAAATAACACCTTTCGGGTAATCAAACTTTGGTAAACTTTTAGTATGTTATTAAGGACACCTAATACTACAAAAAAAAGTTGAGAAACCTTTTGTTGCAAATTTTTTAGGGTCAAACCATATTTTTACCCGCCTATATGTACTATGGCGTGCTATGACTACATACAATGCAATAGTGCTGTCTACATAACATGCTATAAGTCTGTATCAAATGCTATCTACGTCTACAGAAATGATATCTAAGGGGGTGGGGTAAGTGCTACGGGCCATGATGGATTCTGAAAAGGTGGGTTTTCAGACTACGGCAGACTACGTAACTACGTATCGAATCTTATCGTATCGTATCGTATCGTATCGTATCGTAACGTAACGTAACGTAACGTAATGTAACGTAACGTAACGTACCATACCATACCCTAACGTACCGTACCATACCATACCGTACCGTAACGTACCGTACCGTAACGTACCATACTGTAACGTAACGTACCATACCGTAACGTACCGTTCCATACCATACTGTAACGTAACGTACCATACCGTAACGTACCATAACGTAACGTACCTTACCATAACGTACCATACCGTAACGTACCATACCGTAACGTACCGTGCCATACCGTAACATACCATACCATACCGTAACGTACCATACTATACCGTAACGTACCGTAACGTACCGTGACGTACCGTAACGTGACGTACCGTAACGTGACGTA